>NW_028150791.1:0-26985 GCF_964638095.1 Poromitra crassiceps | reverse complement strand
TCAGCCCTCTCTGGTGTCAAGTCTGATTTGAAAAAAAAAAAGAAATCCAAAATCAGACAGAGTGTTGACACCAGAGAGGCTAAGACCGCATTGACTCAGTGCGGTATTCAGCCTCTCTGGTGTCAAGTCTGATTTTGAAAAAAAAAAAAAAAATCCAAAATCAGACAGAGTGTTGAGACCAGAGAGGCTAAGACCGCATTGACTCAGTGCGGTATTCAGCCTCTCTGGTGTCAAGTCTGATTTGGAAAAAAAAAAAAAAAATCCAAAATCAGGACAGAGTGTTGACACCAGAGAGGCTAAGACCGCATTGACTCAGTGCGGTATTCAGCCTCTCTGGTGTCAAGTCTGATTTTGGAAAAAAAAAAAAAAAATCCAAAATCAGACAGAGTGTTGAGACAGAGAGGCTAAGACCGCATTGACTCAGTGCGGTATTCAGCCTCTCTGGTGTCAAGTCTGATTTTGGAAAAAAAAAAAAAAAATCCAAAATCAGACAGAGTGTTGACACCAGAGAGGCTAAGACCGCATTGACTCAGTGCGGTATTCAGCCTCTCTGGTGTCAAGTCTGATTTTGGAAAAAAAAAAAAAAAATCCAAAATCAGACAGAGTGTTGAGCACCAGAGAGGCTAAGACCGCATTGACTCAGTGCGGTATTCAGCCTCTCTGGTGTCAAGTCTGATTTTGGAAAAAAAAAAAAAAAATCCAAAATCAGACAGAGTGTTGACACCAGAGAGGCTAAGACCGCATTGACTCAGTGCGGTATTCAGCCTCTCTGGTGTCAAGTCTGATTTTGGAAAAAAAAAAAAAAAATCCAAAATCAGACAGAGTGTTGAGACCAGAGAGGCTAAGACCGCATTGACTCAGTGCGTATTCAGCCTCTCTGGTGTCAAGTCTGATTTTGGAAAAAAAAAAAAAAAATCCAAAATCAGACAGAGTGTTGAGACCAGAGAGGCTAAGACCGCATTGACTCAGTGCGGTATTCAGCCTCTCTGGTGTCAAGTCTGATTTTGGAAAAAAAAAAAAAAATCCAAAATCAGACAGAGTGTTGACACCAGAGAGGCTAAGACCGCATTGACTCAGTGCGGTATTCAGCCTCTCTGGTGTCAAGTCTGATTTTGAAAAAAAAAAAAAAAAATCCAAAATCAGACAGAGTGTTGAGCACCAGAGAGGCTAAGACCGCATTGACTCAGTGCGGTATTCAGCCTCTCTGGTGTCAAGTCTGATTTTGGAAAAAAAAAAAAAAAAATCCAAAATCAGACAGAGTGTTGACACCAGAGAGGCTAAGACCGCATTGACTCAGTGCGGTATTCAGCCTCTCTGGTGTCAAGTCTGATTTTGGAAAAAAAAAAAAAAAATCCAAAATCAGACAGAGTGTTGAGACCAGAGAGGCTAAGACCGCATTGACTCAGTGCGGTATTCAGCCTCTCTGGTGTCAAGTCTGATTTTGGAAAAAAAAAAAAAAAATCCAAAATCAGACAGAGTGTTGACACCAGAGAGGCTAAGACCGCATTGACTCAGTGCGGTATTCAGCCTCTCTGGTGTCAAGTCTGATTTTGGAAAAAAAAAAAAAAAATCCAAAATCAGACAGAGTGTTGAGACCAGAGAGGCTAAGACCGCATTGACTCAGTGCGGTATTCAGCCTCTCTGGTGTCAAGTCTGATTTTGGAAAAAAAAAAAAAAAAATCCAAAATCAGACAGAGTGTTGACACCAGAGAGGCTAAGACCGCATTGACTCAGTGCGGTATTCAGCCTCTCTGGTGTCAAGTCTGATTTTGGAAAAAAAAAAAAAAAATCCAAAATCAGACAGAGTGTTGACACCAGAGAGGCTAAGACCGCATTGACTCAGTGCGGTATTCAGCCTCTCTGGTGTCAAGTCTGATTTTGAAAAAAAAAAAAAAAATCCAAAATCAGACAGAGTGTTGAGACCAGAGAGGCTAAGACCGCATTGACTCAGTGCGGTATTCAGCCTCTCTGGTGTCAAGTCTGATTTTGGAAAAAAAAAAAAAAAATCCAAAATCAGACAGAGTGTTGACACCAGAGAGGCTAAGACCGCATTGACTCAGTGCGGTATTCAGCCTCTCTGGTGTCAAGTCTGATTTTGAAAAAAAAAAAAAAAAATCCAAAATCAGACAGAGTGTTGAGACCAGAGAGGCTAAGACCGCATTGACTCAGTGCGGTATTCAGCCTCTCTGGTGTCAAGTCTGATTTTGGAAAAAAAAAAAAAAATCCAAAATCAGACAGAGTGTTGAGACCAGAGAGGCTAAGACCGCATTGACTCAGTGCGGTATTCAGCCTCTCTGGTGTCAAGTCTGATTTTGGAAAAAAAAAAAAAAAATCCAAAATCAGACAGAGTGTTGACACCAGAGAGGCTAAGACCGCATTGACTCAGTGCGTATTCAGCCTCTCTGGTGTCAAGTCTGATTTTGGAAAAAAAAAAAAAAAATCCAAAATCAGACAGAGTGTTGAGACCAGAGAGGCTAAGACCGCATTGACTCAGTGCGGTATTCAGCCTCTCTGGTGTCAAGTCTGATTTTGAAAAAAAAAAAAAAAAATCCAAAATCAGACAGAGTGTTGACACCAGAGAGGCTAAGACCGCATTGACTCAGTGCGGTATTCAGCCTCTCTGGTGTCAAGTCTGATTTTGAAAAAAAAAAAAAAAAATCCAAAATCAGACAGAGTGTTGAGACCAGAGAGGCTAAGACCGCATTGACTCAGTGCGGTATTCAGCCTCTCTGGTGTCAAGTCTGATTTTGGAAAAAAAAAAAAAAAATCCAAAATCAGACAGAGTGTTGACACCAGAGAGGCTAAGACCGCATTGACTCAGTGCGGTATTCAGCCTCTCTGGTGTCAAGTCTGATTTTGGAAAAAAAAAAAAAAAAATCCAAAATCAGACAGAGTGTTGAGACCAGAGAGGCTAAGACCGCATTGACTCAGTGCGGTATTCAGCCTCTCTGGTGTCAAGTCTGATTTTGGAAAAAAAAAAAAAAAATCCAAAATCAGACAGAGTGTTGAGACCAGAGAGGCTAAGACCGCATTGACTCAGTGCGGTATTCAGCCTCTCTGGTGTCAAGTCTGATTTTGGAAAAAAAAAAAAAAAATCCAAAATCAGACAGAGTGTTGACACCAGAGAGGCTAAGACCGCATTGACTCAGTGCGGTATTCAGCCTCTCTGGTGTCAAGTCTGATTTTGGAAAAAAAAAAAAAAAAATCCAAAATCAGACAGAGTGTTGAGACCAGAGAGGCTAAGACCGCATTGACTCAGTGCGGTATTCAGCCTCTCTGGTGTCAAGTCTGATTTTGGAAAAAAAAAAAAAAAATCCAAAATCAGACAGAGTGTTGAGACCAGAGAGGCTAAGACCGCATTGACTCAGTGCGGTATTCAGCCTCTCTGGTGTCAAGTCTGATTTTGGAAAAAAAAAAAAAAAATCCAAAATCAGACAGAGTGTTGAGACCAGAGAGGCTAAGACCGCATTGACTCAGTGCGGTATTCAGCCTCTCTGGTGTCAAGTCTGATTTTGGAAAAAAAAAAAAAAATCCAAAATCAGACAGAGTGTTGACACCAGAGAGGCTAAGACCGCATTGACTCAGTGCGGTATTCAGCCTCTCTGGTGTCAAGTCTGATTTTGGAAAAAAAAAAAAAAAAATCCAAAATCAGACAGAGTGTTGAGACCAGAGAGGCTAAGACCGCATTGACTCAGTGCGGTATTCAGCCTCTCTGGTGTCAAGTCTGATTTTGGAAAAAAAAAAAAAAAATCCAAAATCAGACAGAGTGTTGACACCAGAGAGGCTAAGACCGCATTGACTCAGTGCGGTATTCAGCCTCTCTGGTGTCAAGTCTGATTTTGAAAAAAAAAAAAAAAAATCCAAAATCAGACAGAGTGTTGACGACCAGAGAGGCTAAGACCGCATTGACTCAGTGCGGTATTCAGCCTCTCTGGTGTCAAGTCTGATTTTGGAAAAAAAAAAAAAAAAAATCCAAAATCAGACAGAGTGTTGAGACCAGAGAGGCTAAGACCGCATTGACTCAGTGCGGTATTCAGCCTCTCTGGTGTCAAGTCTGATTTTGGAAAAAAAAAAAAAAAAATCCAAAATCAGACAGAGTGTTGAGACCAGAGAGGCTAAGACCGCATTGACTCAGTGCGGTATTCAGCCTCTCTGGTGTCAAGTCTGATTTTGGAAAAAAAAAAAAAAAATCCAAAATCAGACAGAGTGTTGAGACCAGAGAGGCTAAGACCGCATTGACTCAGTGCGGTATTCAGCCTCTCTGGTGTCAAGTCTGATTTTGGAAAAAAAAAAAAAAAATCCAAAATCAGACAGAGTGTTGAGACCAGAGAGGCTAAGACCGCATTGACTCAGTGCGGTATTCAGCCTCTCTGGTGTCAAGTCTGATTTTGAAAAAAAAAAAAAAAATCCAAAATCAGACAGAGTGTTGAGACCAGAGAGGCTAAGACCGCATTGACTCAGTGCGGTATTCAGCCTCTCTGGTGTCAAGTCTGATTTTGGAAAAAAAAAAAAAAAATCCAAAATCAGACAGAGTGTTGACACCAGAGAGGCTAAGACCGCATTGACTCAGTGCGGTATTCAGCCTCTCTGGTGTCAAGTCTGATTTTGGAAAAAAAAAAAAAAAATCCAAAATCAGACAGAGTGTTGAGACCAGAGAGGCTAAGACCGCATTGACTCAGTGCGGTATTCAGCCTCTCTGGTGTCAAGTCTGATTTTGGAAAAAAAAAAAAAAAATCCAAAATCAGACAGAGTGTTGACACCAGAGAGGCTAAGACCGCATTGACTCAGTGCGGTATTCAGCCTCTCTGGTGTCAAGTCTGATTTTGAAAAAAAAAAAAAAAAATCCAAAATCAGACAGAGTGTTGAGACCAGAGAGGCTAAGACCGCATTGACTCAGTGCGGTATTCAGCCTCTCTGGTGTCAAGTCTGATTTTGGAAAAAAAAAAAAAAAATCCAAAATCAGACAGAGTGTTGACACCAGAGAGGCTAAGACCGCATTGACTCAGTGCGGTATTCAGCCTCTCTGGTGTCAAGTCTGATTTTGGAAAAAAAAAAAAAAAATCCAAAATCAGACAGAGTGTTGAGACCAGAGAGGCTAAGACCGCATTGACTCAGTGCGGTATTCAGCCTCTCTGGTGTCAAGTCTGATTTTGGAAAAAAAAAAAAAAAATCCAAAATCAGACAGAGTGTTGAGCACCAGAGAGGCTAAGACCGCATTGACTCAGTGCGGTATTCAGCCTCTCTGGTGTCAAGTCTGATTTTGAAAAAAAAAAAAAAAAATCCAAAATCAGACAGAGTGTTGAGACCAGAGAGGCTAAGACCGCATTGACTCAGTGCGGTATTCAGCCTCTCTGGTGTCAAGTCTGATTTTGGAAAAAAAAAAAAAAAATCCAAAATCAGACAGAGTGTTGAGACCAGAGAGGCTAAGACCGCATTGACTCAGTGCGGTATTCAGCCTCTCTGGTGTCAAGTCTGATTTTGAAAAAAAAAAAAAAAAATCCAAAATCAGACAGAGTGTTGAGACCAGAGAGGCTAAGACCGCATTGACTCAGTGCGGTATTCAGCCTCTCTGGTGTCAAGTCTGATTTTGGAAAAAAAAAAAAAAATCCAAAATCAGACAGAGTGTTGACACCAGAGAGGCTAAGACCGCATTGACTCAGTGCGGTATTCAGCCTCTCTGGTGTCAAGTCTGATTTTGGAAAAAAAAAAAAAAAAATCCAAAATCAGACAGAGTGTTGAGACCAGAGAGGCTAAGACCGCATTGACTCAGTGCGGTATTCAGCCTCTCTGGTGTCAAGTCTGATTTTGAAAAAAAAAAAAAAAATCCAAAATCAGACAGAGTGTTGAGACCAGAGAGGCTAAGACCGCATTGACTCAGTGCGGTATTCAGCCTCTCTGGTGTCAAGTCTGATTTTGGAAAAAAAAAAAAAAAAATCCAAAATCAGACAGAGTGTTGAGCACCAGAGAGGCTAAGACCGCATTGACTCAGTGCGGTATTCAGCCTCTCTGGTGTCAAGTCTGATTTTGGAAAAAAAAAAAAAAAATCCAAAATCAGACAGAGTGTTGACACCAGAGAGGCTAAGACCGCATTGACTCAGTGCGGTATTCAGCCTCTCTGGTGTCAAGTCTGATTTTGGAAAAAAAAAAAAAAAAATCCAAAATCAGACAGAGTGTTGACACCAGAGAGGCTAAGACCGCATTGACTCAGTGCGGTATTCAGCCTCTCTGGTGTCAAGTCTGATTTTGGAAAAAAAAAAAAAAATCCAAAATCAGACAGAGTGTTGAGACCAGAGAGGCTAAGACCGCATTGACTCAGTGCGGTATTCAGCCTCTCTGGTGTCAAGTCTGATTTTGGAAAAAAAAAAAAAAAATCCAAAATCAGACAGAGTGTTGACACCAGAGAGGCTAAGACCGCATTGACTCAGTGCGGTATTCAGCCTCTCTGGTGTCAAGTCTGATTTTGAAAAAAAAAAAAAAAAATCCAAAATCAGACAGAGTGTTGAGACCAGAGAGGCTAAGACCGCATTGACTCAGTGCGGTATTCAGCCTCTCTGGTGTCAAGTCTGATTTTGGAAAAAAAAAAAAAAAATCCAAAATCAGACAGAGTGTTGACACCAGAGAGGCTAAGACCGCATTGACTCAGTGCGGTATTCAGCCTCTCTGGTGTCAAGTCTGATTTTGGAAAAAAAAAAAAAAAAATCCAAAATCAGACAGAGTGTTGACACCAGAGAGGCTAAGACCGCATTGACTCAGTGCGGTATTCAGCCTCTCTGGTGTCAAGTCTGATTTTGAAAAAAAAAAAAAAAATCCAAAATCAGACAGAGTGTTGAGACCAGAGAGGCTAAGACCGCATTGACTCAGTGCGGTATTCAGCCTCTCTGGTGTCAAGTCTGATTTTGAAAAAAAAAAAAAAAAATCCAAAATCAGACAGAGTGTTGAGACCAGAGAGGCTAAGACCGCATTGACTCAGTGCGGTATTCAGCCTCTCTGGTGTCAAGTCTGATTTTGGAAAAAAAAAAAAAAAATCCAAAATCAGACAGAGTGTTGAGACCAGAGAGGCTAAGACCGCATTGACTCAGTGCGGTATTCAGCCTCTCTGGTGTCAAGTCTGATTTTGGAAAAAAAAAAAAGAAATCCAAAATCAGACAGAGTGTTGACACCAGAGAGGCTAAGACCGCATTGACTCAGTGCGGTATTCAGCCTCTCTGGTGTCAAGTCTGATTTTTGAAAAAAAAAAAAAAAATCCAAAATCAGACAGAGTGTTGAGACCAGAGAGGCTAAGACCGCATTGACTCAGTGCGGTATTCAGCCTCTCTGGTGTCAAGTCTGATTTTGGAAAAAAAAAAAAAAATCCAAAATCAGACAGAGTGTTGACACCAGAGAGGCTAAGACCGCATTGACTCAGTGCGGTATTCAGCCTCTCTGGTGTCAAGTCTGATTTTGGAAAAAAAAAAAAAAAAATCCAAAATCAGACAGAGTGTTGAGACCAGAGAGGCTAAGACCGCATTGACTCAGTGCGGTATTCAGCCTCTCTGGTGTCAAGTCTGATTTTGGAAAAAAAAAAAAAAAATCCAAAATCAGACAGAGTGTTGACACCAGAGAGGCTAAGACCGCATTGACTCAGTGCGGTATTCAGCCTCTCTGGTGTCAAGTCTGATTTTGGAAAAAAAAAAAAAAAATCCAAAATCAGACAGAGTGTTGACACCAGAGAGGCTAAGACCGCATTGACTCAGTGCGGTATTCAGCCTCTCTGGTGTCAAGTCTGATTTTTGAAAAAAAAAAAAAAAATCCAAAATCAGACAGAGTGTTGAGACCAGAGAGGCTAAGACCGCATTGACTCAGTGCGGTATTCAGCCTCTCTGGTGTCAAGTCTGATTTTGGAAAAAAAAAAAAAAAATCCAAAATCAGACAGAGTGTTGACACCAGAGAGGCTAAGACCGCATTGACTCAGTGCGGTATTCAGCCTCTCTGGTGTCAAGTCTGATTTTGGAAAAAAAAAAAAAATCCAAAATCAGACAGAGTGTTGAGACCAGAGAGGCTAAGACCGCATTGACTCAGTGCGGTATTCAGCCTCTCTGGTGTCAAGTCTGATTTTGGAAAAAAAAAAAAAAAAATCCAAAATCAGACAGAGTGTTGACACCAGAGAGGCTAAGACCGCATTGACTCAGTGCGGTATTCAGCCTCTCTGGTGTCAAGTCTGATTTTTGAAAAAAAAAAAAAAAATCCAAAATCAGACAGAGTGTTGACACCAGAGAGGCTAAGACCGCATTGACTCAGTGCGGTATTCAGCCTCTCTGGTGTCAAGTCTGATTTTGAAAAAAAAAAGAAAAAAATCCAAAATCAGACAGAGTGTTGAGACCAGAGAGGCTAAGACCGCATTGACTCAGTGCGGTATTCAGCCTCTCTGGTGTCAAGTCTGATTTTGGAAAAAAAAAAAAAAAATCCAAAATCAGACAGAGTGTTGAGACCAGAGAGGCTAAGACCGCATTGACTCAGTGCGGTATTCAGCCTCTCTGGTGTCAAGTCTGATTTTGGAAAAAAAAAAAAAAATCCAAAATCAGACAGAGTGTTGAGACCAGAGAGGCTAAGACCGCATTGACTCAGTGCGGTATTCAGCCTCTCTGGTGTCAAGTCTGATTTTGGAAAAAAAAAAAAGAAATCCAAAATCAGACAGAGTGTTGACACCAGAGAGGCTAAGACCGCATTGACTCAGTGCGGTATTCAGCCTCTCTGGTGTCAAGTCTGATTTTTGAAAAAAAAAAAAAAAATCCAAAATCAGACAGAGTGTTGAGACCAGAGAGGCTAAGACCGCATTGACTCAGTGCGGTATTCAGCCTCTCTGGTGTCAAGTCTGATTTTGGAAAAAAAAAAAAAAAAATCCAAAATCAGACAGAGTGTTGACACCAGAGAGGCTAAGACCGCATTGACTCAGTGCGGTATTCAGCCTCTCTGGTGTCAAGTCTGATTTTGGAAAAAAAAAAAAAAAATCCAAAATCAGACAGAGTGTTGAGACCAGAGAGGCTAAGACCGCATTGACTCAGTGCGGTATTCAGCCTCTCTGGTGTCAAGTCTGATTTTGGGAAAAAAAAAAAAAAAATCCAAAATCAGACAGAGTGTTGACACCAGAGAGGCTAAGACCGCATTGACTCAGTGCGGTATTCAGCCTCTCTGGTGTCAAGTCTGATTTTGGAAAAAAAAAAAAAAAATCCAAAATCAGACAGAGTGTTGACACCAGAGAGGCTAAGACCGCATTGACTCAGTGCGGTATTCAGCCTCTCTGGTGTCAAGTCTGATTTTTGAAAAAAAAAAAAAAAAAATCCAAAATCAGACAGAGTGTTGAGACCAGAGAGGCTAAGACCGCATTGACTCAGTGCGGTATTCAGCCTCTCTGGTGTCAAGTCTGATTTTGGAAAAAAAAAAAAAAAATCCAAAATCAGACAGAGTGTTGACACCAGAGAGGCTAAGACCGCATTGACTCAGTGCAGTATTCAGCCTCTCTGGTGTCAAGTCTGATTTTGGAAAAAAAAAAAAAAATCCAAAATCAGACAGAGTGTTGAGACCAGAGAGGCTAAGACCACATTGACTCAGTGCGGTATTCAGCCTCTCTGGTGTCAAGTCTGATTTTTGAAAAAAAAAAAAAAAAAATCCAAAATCAGACAGAGTGTTGACACCAGAGAGGCTAAGACCGCATTGACTCAGTGCGGTATTCAGCCTCTCTGGTGTCAAGTCTGATTTAAAAAAAAAAAAAAAAAAAATCCAAAATCAGACAGAGTGTTGAGACCAGAGAGGCTAAGACCGCATTGACTCAGTGCGGTATTCAGCCTCTCTGGTGTCAAGTCTGATTTTGGAAAAAAAAAAAAAAATCCAAAATCAGACAGAGTGTTGACACCAGAGAGGCTAAGACCGCATTGACTCAGTGCGGTATTCAGCCTCTCTGGTGTCAAGTCTGATTTTGGAAAAAAAAAAAAAAAATCCAAAATCAGACAGAGTGTTGACACCAGAGAGGCTAAGACCGCATTGACTCAGTGCGGTATTCAGCCTCTCTGGTGTCAAGTCTGATTTTGGAAAAAAAAAAAAAAAATCCAAAATCAGACAGAGTGTTGAGACCAGAGAGGCTAAGACCGCATTGACTCAGTGCGGTATTCAGCCTCTCTGGTGTCAAGTCTGATTTTTGAAAAAAAAAAAAAAAAAATCCAAAATCAGACAGAGTGTTGACACCAGAGAGGCTAAGACCGCATTGACTCAGTGCGGTATTCAGCCTCTCTGGTGTCAAGTCTGATTTTGAAAAAAAAAAAGAAAAAAATCCAAAATCAGACAGAGTGTTGAGACCAGAGAGGCTAAGACCGCATTGACTCAGTGCGGTATTCAGCCTCTCTGGTGTCAAGTCTGATTTTGGAAAAAAAAAAAAAAAATCCAAAATCAGACAGAGTGTTGAGACCAGAGAGGCTAAGACCGCATTGACTCAGTGCGGTATTCAGCCTCTCTGGTGTCAAGTCTGATTTTGGAAAAAAAAAAAAAAAATCCAAAATCAGACAGAGTGTTGAGACCAGAGAGGCTAAGACCGCATTGACTCAGTGCGGTATTCAGCCTCTCTGGTGTCAAGTCTGATTTTGGAAAAAAAAAAAGAAATCCAAAATCAGACAGAGTGTTGACACCAGAGAGGCTAAGACCGCATTGACTCAGTGCGGTATTCAGCCTCTCTGGTGTCAAGTCTGATTTTTGAAAAAAAAAAAAAAAAATCCAAAATCAGACGGAGTGTTGAGACCAGAGAGGCTAAGGCCGCATTGACTCAGTGCGGTATTCAGCCTCTCTGGTGTCAAGTCTGATTTTGGAAAAAAAAAAAAAAAATCCAAAATCAGACAGAGTGTTGACACCAGAGAGGCTAAGACCGCATTGACTCAGTGCGGTATTCAGCCTCTCTTAGTAGGGTCATCTGTGGCACTTCCGTGACCGTGGAGAGCGAAGGTCCGTTTCTCAATGGATTTGTCATCTAGGAGGATTAATAAACAAATTTAGCCGGGGTGTATTTTTAAAAAAGGCGGGGAAAATATTTGAGAGACCAAAATCCAAAATGTCTGCCGTGGAAATGAACTTTTTAATGGTTTGACCTACAATGATGCACAATACATGGTTTCAGAGCTTATTCTGGTCAAGGAATACATATTTGGTGTTTATATAATGATTTGACTTATTTTTTACCTTCAAATACAAGATGGCTGCCAATTTTGAGCTCTAAAAGGCAGTTTTTTCAAAATCATCATAGAGGCTTCATATTAGGCTTGAATGACAGGTCTTCTCATGATGAGTTGAATAATATACAGTATAAGTACACAGAAGTAATCTCTGAGGTCATTAAAGTCAATGTTTGTGTGTAAACAACAGTTGCTGATTTGCGGTTTCCCATTAAATAGGGTAGGCTACTGAGAATATGGTGTCCAGTTCATCCCATCACATTTTCATAATGAACCAAAAACAATTTTGCACTATAGCCTAACATAAAATAGTATTCTGTATGCAAAGCTAGCAAGGTTAGTTGCTTGAGCTGAATTTAAAGGTCAACTCAAAACAAACAATGAAATTAACTTTGAAATTAAAACTGAATCCTAGGCTATTAAATTTCATCAGCACACAGTAAAGGAAACTTGTCTTTGAACTCAGCTGACTGTCTAGTCCTAATCCCTGTTGTGCAATGTCCCTTTTCAGTGAAGTTTTAGTTTTTGTTAAGAGTATGGACTTTTAATCTTGACCTTGTTGGTAGGCAACGGCCCTTTTTCAGTCAAGCATTTTCAGATTAGCTCAGTCAGTCTGTGAAGCAGTCAGTGTCAGCACTTGCGCGAGCTCGCTTTTTCTCTAACTAATGTTAACATTACACACTTTAAGACACTTTGTTTGAGGATATAAAAGGAGGTACGGTGGTGTAGTGGTAAGCACTATCGCCTCACAGCTCGAAGGTCGTGGGTTCGATTCCCACCTGGGACGATGTGAACGCTGAAGGAGTGCGTGCCCGTCCGCATGTCCTCGAGTGCCCACCGCCTGGGTGGGGTCGTCAAAAGGGCCTTTCTGTGTGGAGTTTGCATGTTCTCCCCATGCCTCCCGGGGGTTTCCTTCATATAGGAACCCCCTTCACCAAAACATGCAATATCCTGGTTGCTAATGTGGTTCCTCCTCTGGTCGTTAAGGGCGCCTGTTCAGAGGGAGGGGAACTGGTTGGAATAGTGTGAACCTCCCACGTGCTATGTCCTACCGGTGAAGCTTCCCCTGTCAGGTGAAAAGAAGCGGCTGGCTAACTGCCCATGTCTCGGAGGAGGCATGGAGCCAGTTTCGGCTCTCCCCAGATCGGCAGAGGGTGGAGTAGCAACCAGGATAAAGAAATTACGTTAGCACTAATGGGGGATAAAAATGGGATAAAAAATCGGCGGGGGGGGGAAATATATAAAAAAGAAAAAGAAAAAGAAAACTTTGTTTGAGGTTATCAACGTTATTCACTAGTCTAAAGATAGTTCTACCATCAAGAACATATAAAACAAAAGCAAAAACAATTTTTATTTGCAGAAGTCATCATTGATATTTGGTGTTAGCTAACGTTAGGTAACGTTATTATTTTTAGCTAAAGTTAATGTTATCTGTCTCCACAATTCTGTCAACTGACATATGCATTTGCTTTTGAAAATAAACAGCGTATAACAGCAATATAATATAACAGTAATATAATAGCGAGTTGCTTTCCCTCCCAATGAAAGACAAAGCACACAATGTCCTATGAATGTGTCCTAAAATGTGACAAGCCTTGCAAGCCCACCGATACAATAAATCAAGGCAAATGGGACAGCTTACAATTAAAAGCCCAAGACTGGTCAGGACTTGATAAATTTGATGATGTTTACACCACCTCCTCCTGGGAAGATGGGGCAACCAATCGGTACATGCATTCGTCATGTTATATTTCTATTTAATCTTCAGTTATGCTTAAGCAAGCCAGGCTGTTTATTTTCAAAAGCAAATGCATATGTCAGTTGACAGAAGTGTGGAGACAGATAACATTAACTTTAGCTAAAAATAATAACGTTACCTAACGTTAGCTAACACCAAATATCAATGATGACTTCTGCAAATAAAAATTGTTTTTGCTTTTGTTTTATATGTTCTTGATGGTAAAACTATCTTTAGACTAGTGAATAACGCTGATATCCTCAAACAAAGTCTCTTAAAGTGTGTAATGTTAACATTAGTTAGAGAAAAAGCGAGCTCGTGCAAGTGCTGACACTGACTGCTTCACAGACTGACTGAGCTAATCTGAAAATGCTTGACTGAAAAAGGGCCGTTGCCTACCAACAAGGTCAAGATTAAAAGTCCATACTCTTAACAAAAACTAAAACTTCACTGAAAAGGGACATTGCACAACAGGGATTAGGACTAGACAGTCAGCTGAGTTCAAAGACAAGTTTCCTTTACATGTGTGCTGATGAAATTTAGTAGCCTAGGATTCAGTTTTAATTTCAAAGTTAATTTCATTGTTTGTTTTGAGTTGACCTTTAAATTCAGCTCAAGCAACTAACCTTGCTAGCTTTGCATACAGAATACTATTTTATGTTAGGCTATAGTGCAAAATTGTTTTTGGTTCATTATGAAAATGTGATGGGATGAACTGGACACCATGGGCCCTATTCTCCCACAGGCCTTCGGCACTAAAACGGGCCTTAACCGCAAAAAAACGTGCCTTGCGCCTGTTTTGGGACGATATCAATATGGCTTTACGCTGCCAAATGCGCTTTAGGCCGAATGGGCGTGGCACAGTCCCAGAATGGGCCAAAGTGGGCGTGTCGGCCTTAAATCTCGGCGTACTGATATCTTGGCAGCTGCCTTAAATTTAGCGCTTTGCGCCTTTGAAAACCAGGCCTATTCACTGCGCCAGTGCACTTGTGCCTCTCCCCTGTCACCCTTCTCTGTCTCTCTCTGAAACCAGGCCTATTCAGTGCGCCAGTGCTCTTCTGCCTCTGAGTCACCCTTCTCTCTCTCTCTCTGACTCCCTCGCTCAAACAGACACAACACATAGCAGCACCCAGCTTCCCATAGGAAATAGCAGTTGTAAGTTTACTGCCTGTGAATGTCCACTCCCAGCATGCAATTGGGTCCTCCATTTCGCTACTAAATAGCACCAAATGAGCCGAAATAGATATAAAAGGTAGATCTAAAATAATGTGTAATGGTAAGACAACCTGCAATTGTCGAACATTTCAATATTGGACCAAATAAAACATGAAATGAAACACCACCCTATGTGAAACATATATGTCCTCTTGAGCCTATATATACCCTGTGTGGATTTAACGTGATTTAGGTAAGTGACAGCGGAACGCGCTTCGGAAGCTTCTACTGTCATCTGCTATACTGTGATGTGCGCTCCAATAACTTCGCCCTACTCCACATTTAGTTTTACAATAAAAACACATTTATGCAATGACTTTACATAATGTAGGGTATATTTATGTGCATCATTCTACCTGCAGCAGGGGAGAGAAAACGATATCTTTCTGGACAAACTTTCACCAATCTAATAGGCTATATTTTTCTAGCTGATGCGTTTAGTACATTATTTTCACTTTGATCTTGCTATAGTGTAGCGTATTTACATGCTTGCAGTATTGAAACTGCAGTTAGATTGGTTTGAGAAGCATAATAATATGGAATAATAGCCTATAATGCAGACAGACAGGCTGGATGAAGGGAGGGGGGGGGGCAGAGCGTTTGGCTTTCGTCTGGTTTTGCGGGATCACTGGAATTGGAGCTAAAAAGGCAAGCGTGCGATTCGTTTATTGCACTTATCCAATGAGCATGACGGTGCATAATTTTATGCCTAAAAGGCGTGGTTGTAATGCTTTGGGCTGCATCTAGCGCCAGCACGACGATATCAAGTGCGCCTTTCCACGCCCACTGCTTTGATCTGCGCCTGCCGCTCGGCCTAGAAACTGCGCCGATGCAACGATAGGGGCCCATATTCTCAGTAGCCTACCCTATTTAATGGGAAACCGCAAATCAGCAACTGTTGTTTACACACAAACATTGACTTTATTGACCTCAGAGATTACTTCTGTGTACTTATACTGTATATTATTCAACTCATCATGAGAAGACCTGTCATTCAAGCCTAATATGAAGGCTCTATGACGATTTTTAAAAAACTGCCTCAAAATTGGCAGCCATCTTGGATTTGAAGGTCAAAAATAGGTCAAATCATTATATAAACACCAAATATGTATTCCTTGACCAGAATAAGCTCTGAAACCATGTATTGTGCATCATTGTAGGTCAAAGCATTAAAAAGTTCATTTCCACAGCAGCCATTTTGGATTTTGGTCTCTCAAATATTTTCCCCGCCTTTTTTAAAAATACACCCCGGCTAAATTTGTTTATTAACCCTCCTAGATGACAAATCCATTGAGAAACGGACCTTCGCTCTCCACGGTCACGGAAGTGCCACAGATGACCCTACTATCTGGTGTCAAGTCTGATTTTGGAAAAAAAAAAAAAAAAATCCAAAATCAGACAGAGTGTTGAGACCAGAGAGGCTAAGACCGCATTGACTCAGTGCGGTATTCAGCCTCTCTGGTGTCAAGTCTGATTTTGGAAAAAAAAAAAAAAAATCCAAAATCAGACAGAGTGTTGACACCAGAGAGGCTAAGACCGCATTGACTCAGTGCGGTATTCAGCCTCTCTGGTGTCAAGTCTGATTTAAAAAAAAAAAAAAAAAAAATCCAAAATCAGACAGAGTGTTGAGACCAGAGAGGCTAAGACCGCATTGACTCAGTGCGGTATTCAGCCTCTCTGGTGTCAAGTCTGATTTTGGAAAAAAAAAAAAAAAATCCAAAATCAGACAGAGTGTTGACACCAGAGAGGCTAAGACCGCATTGACTCAGTGCGGTATTCAGCCTCTCTGGTGTCAAGTCTGATTTTGGAAAAAAAAAAAAAAAATCCAAAATCAGACAGAGTGTTGACACCAGAGAGGCTAAGACCGCATTGACTCAGTGCGGTATTCAGCCTCTCTGGTGTCAAGTCTGATTTTGGAAAAAAAAAAAAAAAAATCCAAAATCAGACAGAGTGTTGAGACCAGAGAGGCTAAGACCGCATTGACTCAGTGCGGTATTCAGCCTCTCTGGTGTCAAGTCTGATTTTTGAAAAAAAAAAAAAAAAAAATCCAAAATCAGACAGAGTGTTGACACCAGAGAGGCTAAGACCGCATTGACTCAGTGCGGTATTCAGCCTCTCTGGTGTCAAGTCTGATTTTGAAAAAAAAAAAGAAAAAAATCCAAAATCAGACAGAGTGTTGAGACCAGAGAGGCTAAGACCGCATTGACTCAGTGCGGTATTCAGCCTATCTGGTGTCAAGTCTGATTTTGGAAAAAAAAAAAAAAAATCCAAAATCAGACAGAGTGTTGAGACCAGAGAGGCTAAGACCGCATTGACTCAGTGCGGTATTCAGCCTCTCTGGTGTCAAGTCTGATTTTGGAAAAAAAAAAAAAAAATCCAAAATCAGACAGAGTGTTGAGACCAGAGAGGCTAAGACCGCATTGACTCAGTGCGGTATTCAGCCTCTCTGGTGTCAAGTCTGATTTTGGAAAAAAAAAAAGAAATCCAAAATCAGACAGAGTGTTGACACCAGAGAGGCTAAGACCGCATTGACTCAGTGCGGTATTCAGCCTCTCTGGTGTCAAGTCTGATTTTTGAAAAAAAAAAAAAAAAATCCAAAATCAGACAGAGTGTTGAGACCAGAGAGGCTAAGACCGCATTGACTCAGTGCGGTATTCAGCCTCTCTGGTGTCAAGTCTGATTTTTGAAAAAAAAAAAAAAAAATCCAAAATCAGACAGAGTGTTGAGACCAGAGAGGCTAAGACCGCATTGACTCAGTGCGGTATTCAGCCTCTCTGGTGTCAAGGCTGATTTTGGAAAAAAAAAAAAAAAATCCAAAATCAGACAGAGTGTTGACACCAGAGAGGCTAAGACCGCATTGACTCAGTGCGGTATTCAGCCTCTCTGGTGTCAAGTCTGATTTTGGAAAAAAAAAAAAAAAATCCAAAATCAGACAGAGTGTTGACACCAGAGAGGCTAAGACCGCATTGACTCAGTGCGGTATTCAGCCTCTCTGGTGTCAAGTCTGATTTTGGAAAAAAAAAAAAAAAATCCAAAATCAGACAGAGTGTTGAGACCAGAGAGGCTAAGACCGCATTGACTCAGTGCGGTATTCAGCCTCTCTGGTGTCAAGTCTGATTTTGGAAAAAAATAAAATAAATCCAAAATCAGACAGAGTGTTGACACCAGAGAGGCTAAGACCGCATTGACTCAGTGCGGTATTCAGCCTCTCTGGTGTCAAGTCTGATTTTGGAAAAAAAAAAAAAAAAATCCAAAATCAGACAGAGTGTTGAGACCAGAGAGGCTAAGACCGCATTGACTCAGTGCGGTATTCAGCCTCTCTGGTGTCAAGTCTGATTTTGGGAAAAAAAAAAAAAAATCCAAAATCAGACAGAGTGTTGACACCAGAGAGGCTAAGACCGCATTGACTCAGTGCGGTATTCAGCCTCTCTGGTGTCAAGTCTGATTTTTGAAAAAAAAAAAAAATCCAAAATCAGACAGAGTGTTGAGACCAGAGAGGCTAAGACCGCATTGACTCAGTGCGGTATTCAGCCTCTCTGGTGTCAAGTCTGATTTTGGAAAAAAAAAAAAAAAATCCAAAATCAGACAGAGTGTTGACACCAGAGAGGCTAAGACCGCATTGACTCAGTGCGGTATTCAGCCTCTCTGGTGTCAAGTCTGATTTTTGAAAAAAAAAAAAAAAAATCCAAAATCAGACAGAGTGTTGAGACCAGAGAGGCTAAGACCGCATTGACTCAGTGCGGTATTCAGCCTCTCTGGTGTCAAGTCTGATTTTGGAAAAAAAAAAAAATAATCCAAAATCAGACAGAGTGTTGACACCAGAGAGGCTAAGACCGCATTGACTCAGTGCGGTATTCAGCCTCTCTGGTGTCAAGTCTGATTTTGGAAAAAAAAAAAAAAATCCAAAATCAGACAGAGTGTTGAGACCAGAGAGGCTAAGACCACATTGACTCAGTGCGGTATTCAGCCTCTCTGGTGTCAAGTCTGATTTTTGAAAAAAAAAAAAAAAAATCCAAAATCAGACAGAGTGTTGACACCAGAGAGGCTAAGACCGCATTGACTCAGTGCGGTATTCAGCCTCTCTGGTGTCAAGTCTGATTTTGGAAAAAAAAAAAAAAAAATCCTAAATCAGACAGAGTGTTGAGACCAGAGAGGCTAAGACCGCATTGACTCAGTGCGGTATTCAGCCTCTCTGGTGTCAAGTCTGATTTTGGGAAAAAAAAAAAAAAATCCAAAATCAGACAGAGTGTTGACACCAGAGAGGCTAAGACCGCATTGAGTCAGTGCGGTATTCAGCCTCTCTGGTGTCAAGTCTGATTTTTGAAAAAAAAAAAAAAAAATCCAAAATCAGACAGAGTGTTGAGACCAGAGAGGCTAAGACCGCATTGACTCAGTGCGGTATTCAGCCTCTCTGGTGTCAAGTCTGATTTTGGAAAAAAAAAAAAAAAATCCCAAATCAGACAGAGTGTTGACACCAGAGAGGCTAAGACCGCATTGACTCAGTGCGGTATTCAGCCTCTCTGGTGTCAAGTCTGATTTTTGAAAAAAAAAAAAAAAATCCAAAATCAGACAGAGTGTTGAGACCAGAGAGGCTAAGACCGCATTGACTCAGTGCGGTATTCAGCCTCTCTGGTGTCAAGTCTGATTTTGGGAAAAAAAAAAAAAAAAATCCAAAATCAGACAGAGTGTTGACACCAGAGAGGCTAAGACCGCATTGACTCAGTGCGGTATTCAGCCTCTCTGGTGTCAAGTCTGATTTTGGAAAAAAAAAAAAAAAAATCCAAAATCAGACAGAGTGTTGAGGCCAGAGAGGCTAAGACCGCATTGACTCAGTGCGGTATTCAGCCTCTCTGGTGTCAAGTCTGATTTTGGAAAAAAATAATAATAATCCAAAATCAGACAGAGTGTTGACACCAGAGAGGCTAAGACCGCATTGACTCAGTGCGGTATTCAGCCTCTCTGGTGTCAAGTCTGATTTTGGAAAAAAAAAAAAAAATCCAAAATCAGACAGAGTGTTGAGACCAGAGAGGCTAAGACCACATTGACTCAGTGCGGTATTCAGCCTCTCTGGTGTCAAGTCTGATTTTTGAAAAAAAAAAAAAAAATCCAAAATCAGACAGAGTGTTGACACCAGAGAGGCTAAGACCGCATTGACTCAGTGCGGTATTCAGCCTCTCTGGTGTCAAGTCTGATTTTGGGGGAAAAAAAAAAAAAAATCCAAAATCAGACAGAGTGTTGACACCAGAGAGGCTAAGACCGCATTGACTCAGTGCGGTATTCAGCCTCTCTGGTGTCAAGTCTGATTTTGGAAAAAAAAAAAAAAAATCCAAAATCAGACAGAGTGTTGACACCAGAGAGGCTAAGACCGCATTGACTCAGTGCGGTATTCAGCCTCTCTGGTGTCAAGTCTGATTTTGGAAAAAAAAAAAAAAAATCCAAAATCAGACAGAGTGTTGACACCAGAGAGGCTAAGACCGCATTGACTCAGTGCGGTATTCAGCCTCTCTGGTGTCAAGTCTGATTTTGGAAAAAAAAAAAAAAAATCCAAAATCAGACAGAGTGTTGACACCAGAGAGGCTAAGACCGCATTGACTCAGTGCGGTATTCAGCCTCTCTGGTGTCAAGTCTGATTTTGGAAAAAAAAAAAAAAAATCCAAAATCAGACAGAGTGTTGAGACCAGAGAGGCTAAGACCGCATTGACTCAGTGCGGTATTCAGCCTCTCTGGTGTCAAGTCTGATTTTGGAAAAAAAAAAAAAAAATCCAAAATCAGACAGAGTGTTGACACCAGAGAGGCTAAGACCGCATTGACTCAGTGCGGTATTCAGCCTCTCTGGTGTCAAGTCTGATTTTGGAAAAGTAAAAAAAAAAAATCCAAAATCAGACAGAGTGTTGAGACCAGAGAGGCTAAGACCGCATTGACTCAGTGCGGTATTCAGCCTCTCTGGTGTCAAGTCTGATTTTGGAAAAAAAAAATAATAATCCAAAATCAGACAGAGTGTTGACACCAGAGAGGCTAAGACCGCATTGACTCAGTGCGGTATTCAGCCTCTCTGGTGTCAAGTCTGATTTTTGAAAAAAAAAAAAAAAATCCAAAATCAGACAGAGTGTTGAGAACAGAGAGGCTAAGACCGCATTGACTCAGTGCGGTATTCAGCCTCTCTGGTGTCAAGTCTGATTTTGGAAAAAAAAAAAAAAAAATCCAAAATCAGACAGAGTGTTGAGACCAGAGAGGCTAAGACCGCATTGACTCAGTGCGGTATTCAGCCTCTCTGGTGTCAAGTCTGATTTTGGAAAAAAAAAAAAAAAATCCAAAATCAGACAGAGTGTTGACACCAGAGAGGCTAAGACCGCATTGACTCAGTGCGGTATTCAGCCTCTCTGGTGTCAAGTCTGATTTTGGAAAAAAAAAAAAAATCCCAAATCAGACAGAGTGTTGAGACCAGAGAGGCTAAGACCACATTGACTCAGTGCGGTATTCAGCCTCTCTGGTGTCAAGTCTGATTTTTGAAAAAAAAAAAAAAAAATCCAAAATCAGACAGAGTGTTGACACCAGAGAGGCTAAGACCGCATTGACTCAGTGCGGTATTCAGCCTCTCTGGTGTCAAGTCTGATTTTGGAAAAAAAAAAAAAAAATCCAAAATCAGACAGAGTGTTGAGACCAGAGAGGCTAAGACCGCATTGACTCAGTGCGGTATTCAGCCTCTCTGGTGTCAAGTCTGATTTTGGAAAAAAAAAAAAAAAAATCCAAAATCAGACAGAGTGTTGAGACCAGAGAGGCTAAGACCGCATTGACTCAGTGCGGTATTCAGCCTCTCTGGTGTCAAGTCTGATTTTGGAAAAAAAAAAAAAAAATCCAAAATCAGACAGAGTGTTGACACCAGAGAGGCTAAGACCGCATTGACTCAGTGCGGTATTCAGCCTCTCTGGTGTCAAGTCTGATTTTGGAAAAAAAAAAAAAAATCCAAAATCAGACAGAGTGTTGAGACCAGAGAGGCTAAGACCACATTGACTCAGTGCGGTATTCAGCCTCTCTGGTGTCAAGTCTGATTTTTGAAAAAAAAAAAAAAAAATCCAAAATCAGACAGAGTGTTGACACCAGAGAGGCTAAGACCGCATTGACTCAGTGCGGTATTCAGCCTCTCTGGTGTCAAGTCTGATTTTGGAAAAAAAAAAAAAAAAATCCTAAATCAGACAGAGTGTTGAGACCAGAGAGGCTAAGACCGCATTGACTCAGTGCGGTATTCAGCCTCTCTGGTGTCAAGTCTGATTTTGGGAAAAAAAAAAAAAAATCCAAAATCAGACAGAGTGTTGACACCAGAGAGGCTAAGACCGCATTGAGTCAGTGCGGTATTCAGCCTCTCTGGTGTCAAGTCTGATTTTTGAAAAAAAAAAAAAAAAATCCAAAATCAGACAGAGTGTTGAGACCAGAGAGGCTAAGACCTCATTGACTCAGTGCGGTATTCAGCCTCTCTGGTGTCAAGTCTGATTTTGGAAGAAAAAAAAAAAAAATCCCAAATCAGACAGAGTGTTGACACCAGAGAGGCTAAGACCGCATTGACTCAGTGCGGTATTCAGCCTCTCTGGTGTCAAGTCTGATTTTTGAAAAAAAAAAAAAAAATCCAAAATCAGACAGAGTGTTGAGACCAGAGAGGCTAAGACCGCATTGACTCAGTGCGGTATTCAGCCTCTCTGGTGTCAAGTCTGATTTTGGGAAAAAAAAAAAAAAAAATCCAAAATCAGACAGAGTGTTGACACCAGAGAGGCTAAGACCGCATTGACTCAGTGCGGTATTCAGCCTCTCTGGTGTCAAGTCTGATTTTGGAAAAAAAAAAAAAAAAATCCAAAATCAGACAGAGTGTTGAGGCCAGAGAGGCTAAGACCGCATTGACTCAGTGCGGTATTCAGCCTCTCTGGTGTCAAGTCTGATTTTGGAAAAAAATAATAATAATCCAAAATCAGACAGAGTGTTGACACCAGAGAGGCTAAGACCGCATTGACTCAGTGCGGTATTCAGCCTCTCTGGTGTCAAGTCTGATTTTGGAAAAAAAAAAAAAAATCCAAAATCAGACAGAGTGTTGAGACCAGAGAGGCTAAGACCACATTGACTCAGTGCGGTATTCAGCCTCTCTGGTGTCAAGTCTGATTTTTGAAAAAAAAAAAAAAAATCCAAAATCAGACAGAGTGTTGACACCAGAGAGGCTAAGACCGCATTGACTCAGTGCGGTATTCAGCCTCTCTGGTGTCAAGTCTGATTTTGGGAAAAAAAAAAAAAAAAATCCAAAATCAGACAGAGTGTTGACACCAGAGAGGCTAAGACCGCATTGACTCAGTGCGGTATTCAGCCTCTCTGGTGTCAAGTCTGATTTTGGAAAAAAAAAAAAAAAATCCAAAATCAGACAGAGTGTTGACACCAGAGAGGCTAAGACCGCATTGACTCAGTGCGGTATTCAGCCTCTCTGGTGTCAAGTCTGATTTTGGAAAAAAAAAAAAAAAATCCAAAATCAGACAGAGTGTTGACACCAGAGAGGCTAAGACCGCATTGACTCAGTGCGGTATTCAGCCTCTCTGGTGTCAAGTCTGATTTTGGAAAAGTAAAAAAAAAAAATCCAAAATCAGACAGAGTGTTGAGACCAGAGAGGCTAAGACCGCATTGACTCAGTGCGGTATTCAGCCTCTCTGGTGTCAAGTCTGATTTTGGAAAAAAAAATAAATAATCCAAAATCAGACAGAGTGTTGACACCAGAGAGGCTAAGACCGCATTGACTCAGTGCGGTATTCAGCCTCTCTGGTGTCAAGTCTGATTTTTGAAAAAAAAAAAAAAAATCCAAAATCAGACAGAGTGTTGAGAACAGAGAGGCTAAGACCGCATTGACTCAGTGCGGTATTCAGCCTCTCTGGTGTCAAGTCTGATTTTGGAAAAAAAAAAAAAAAATCCAAAATCAGACAGAGTGTTGAGACCAGAGAGGCTAAGACCGCATTGACTCAGTGCGGTATTCAGCCTCTCTGGTGTCAAGTCTGATTTTGGAAAAAAAAAAAAAAAATCCAAAATCAGACAGAGTGTTGACACCAGAGAGGCTAAGACCGCATTGACTCAGTGCGGTATTCAGCCTCTCTGGTGTCAAGTCTGATTTTGGAAAAAAAAAAAAAAATCCCAAATCAGACAGAGTGTTGAGACCAGAGAGGCTAAGACCACATTGACTCAGTGCGGTATTCAGCCTCTCTGGTGTCAAGTCTGATTTTTGAAAAAAAAAAAAAAAAATCCAAAATCAGACAGAGTGTTGACACCAGAGAGGCTAAGACCGCATTGACTCAGTGCGGTATTCAGCCTCTCTGGTGTCAAGTCTGATTTTGGAAAAAAAAAAAAAAAATCCAAAATCAGACAGAGTGTTGAGACCAGAGAGGCTAAGACCGCATTGACTCAGTGCGGTATTCAGCCTCTCTGGTGTCAAGTCTGATTTTGGAAAAAAAAAAAAAAAATCCAAAATCAGACAGAGTGTTGAGACCAGAGAGGCTAAGACCGCATTGACTCAGTGCGGTATTCAGCCTCTCTGGTGTCAAGTCTGATTTTGGAAAAAAAAAAAAAAATCCAAAATCAGACAGAGTGTTGACACCAGAGAGGCTAAGACCGCATTGACTCAGTGCGGTATTCAGCCTCTCTGGTGTCAAGTCTGATTTTGAAAAAAAAAAAAAAAATCCAAAATCAGACAGAGTGTTGAGAACAGAGAGGCTAAGACCGCATTGACTCAGTGCGGTATTCAGCCTCTCTGGTGTCAAGTCTGATTTTGGAAAAAAAAAAAAAAATCCAAAATCAGACAGAGTGTTGACACCAGAGAGGCTAAGACCGCATTGACTCAGTGCGGTATTCAGCCTCTCTGGTGTCAAGTCTGATTTTGGAAAAAAAAAAAAAAAATCCAAAATCAGACAGAGTGTTGACACCAGAGAGGCTAAGACCGCATTGACTCAGTGCGGTATTCAGCCTCTCTGGTGTCAAGTCTGATTTTGGAAAAAAAAAAAAAAAAAATCCAAAATCAGACAGAGTGTTGACACCAGAGAGGCTAAGACAGCATTGACTCAGTGCGGTATTCAGCCTCTCTGGTGTCAAGTCTGATTTTGAAAAAAAAAAAAAAATCCAAAATCAGACAGAGTGTTGACACCAGAGAGGCTAAGACCGCATTGACTCAGTGCGGTATTCAGCCTCTCTGGTGTCAAGTCTGATTTTGAAAAAAAAAAAAAAAAAATCCAAAATCAGACAGAGTGTTGAGACCAGAGAGGCTAAGACCGCATTGACTCAGTGCGGTATTCAGCCTCTCTGGTGTCAAGTCTGATTTTGGAAAAAAAAAAAAAAAAATCCAAAATCAGACAGAGTGTTGACACCAGAGAGGCTAAGACCGCATTGACTCAGTGCGGTATTCAGCCTCTCTGGTGTCAAGTCTGATTTTGGAAAAAAAAAAAAAAAATCCAAAATCAGACAGAGTGTTGACACCAGAGAGGCTAAGACCGCATTGACTCAGTGCGGTATTCAGCCTCTCTGGTGTCAAGTCTGATTTTGGAAAAAAAAAAAAAAAATCCAAAATCAGACAGAGTGTTGACACCAGAGAGGCTAAGACCGCATTGACTCAGTGCGGTATTCAGCCTCTCTGGTGTCAAGTCTGATTTTGGAAAAAAAAAAAAAAAATCCAAAATCAGACAGAGTGTTGAGACCAGAGAGGCTAAGACCGCATTGACTCAGTGCGGTATTCAGCCTCTCTGGTGTCAAGTCTGATTTTGGAAAAAAAAAAAAAAAATCCAAAATCAGACAGAGTGTTGACACCAGAGAGGCTAAGACCGCATTGACTCAGTGCGGTATTCAGCCTCTCTGGTGTCAAGTCTGATTTTGGAAAAAAAAAAAAAAATCCAAATCAGACAGAGTGTTGAGACCAGAGAGGCTAAGACCACATTGACTCAGTGCGGTATTCAGCCTCTCTGGTGTCAAGTCTGATTTTTGAAAAAAAAAAAAAAAATCCAAAATCAGACAGAGTGTTGACACCAGAGAGGCTAAGACCGCATTGACTCAGTGCGGTATTCAGCCTCTCTGGTGTCAAGTCTGATTTTGGAAAAAAAAAAAAAAAATCCAAAATCAGACAGAGTGTTGACACCAGAGAGGCTAAGACCGCATTGACTCAGTGCGGTATTCAGCCTCTCTGGTGTCAAGTCTGATTTTGGAAAAAAAAAAAAAAATCCAAAATCAGACAGAGTGTTGAGACCAGAGAGGCTAAGACCGCATTGACTCAGTGCGGTATTCAGCCTCTCTGGTGTCAAGTCTGATTTTGGAAAAAAAAAAAAAAATCCAAAATCAGACAGAGTGTTGACACCAGAGAGGCTAAGACCGCATTGACTCAGTGCGGTATTCAGCCTCTCTGGTGTCAAGTCTGATTTTTGAAAAAAAAAAAAAAAATCCAAAATCAGACAGAGTGTTGAGACCAGAGAGGCTAAGACCTCATTGACTCAGTGCGGTATTCAGCCTCTCTGGTGTCAAGTCTGATTTTGGAAAAAAAAAAAAAAAATCCAAAATCAGACAGAGTGTTGACACCAGAGAGGCTAAGACCGCATTGACTCAGTGCGGTATTCAGCCTCTCTGGTGTCAAGTCTGATTTTTGAAAAAAAAAAAAAAAATCCAAAATCAGACAGAGTGTTGAGACCAGAGAGGCTAAGACCGCATTGACTCAGTGCGGTATTCAGCCTCTCTGGTGTCAAGTCTGATTTTGGAAAAAAAAAAAAAAAAATCCAAAATCAGACAGAGTGTTGACACCAGAGAGGCTAAGACCGCATTGACTCAGTGCGGTATTCAGCCTCTCTGGTGTCAAGTCTGATTTTGGAAAAAAAAAAAAAAAATCCAAAATCAGACAGAGTGTTGAGACCAGAGAGGCTAAGACCGCATTGACTCAGTGCGGTATTCAGCCTCTCTGGTGTCAAGTCTGATTTTGGAAAAAAAAAAAAAAAATCCAAAATCAGACAGAGTGTTGACACCAGAGAGGCTAAGACCGCATTGACTCAGTGCGGTATTCAGCCTCTCTGGTGTCAAGTCTGATTTTGGAAAAAAAAAAAAAAAATCCAAAATCAGACAGAGTGTTGAGACCAGAGAGGCTAAGACCGCATTGACTCAGTGCGGTATTCAGCCTCTCTGGTGTCAAGTCTGATTTTGGAAAAAAAAAAAAAAAAATCCAAAATCAGACAGAGTGTTGACACCAGAGAGGCTAAGACCGCATTGACTCAGTGCGGTATTCAGCCTCTCTGGTGTCAAGTCTGATTTTGGAAAAAAAAAAAAAAAATCCAAAATCAGACAGAGTGTTGACACCAGAGAGGCTAAGACCGCATTGACTCAGTGCGGTATTCAGCCTCTCTGGTGTCAAGTCTGATTTTTGAAAAAAAAAAAAAAATCCAAAATCAGACAGAGTGTTGACACCAGAGAGGCTAAGACCGCATTGACTCAGTGCGGTATTCAGCCTCTCTGGTGTCAAGTCTGATTTTGGGAAAAAAAAAAAAATAAAATCCAAAATCAGACAGAGTGTTGACACCAGAGAGGCTAGACCGCATTGACTCAGTGCGGTATTCAGCCTCTCTGGTGTCAAACATCTATGTATTGAAAAAAAAAAAAAAAAATCCATAATCTGACAGAGTGTTGACACACAGAGAGGCTGAAGACCGCATTGACTAAGGGCGGTTATTCAGCCTATCTGTGTCAGTCTGATTTTGGTGAAAAAAAAAAAAAAAAAAATCCAAAATCAGACAGAGTGTTGACACCAGAGAGGGCTAAGACCGCATTGACTCAGTGGGCGGTATTCAGCCTCTCTGGTGGTCA
>NW_028150792.1:0-26994 GCF_964638095.1 Poromitra crassiceps | reverse complement strand
CAGCCTACCAAAGGGATCATGAGCCAGGGTAATGAAACGCTGCCCTGATCTAATGAGTAGCAGCAGAGAGGAGAGAGGGGGGCCTATCATAAATCATAATCATTTGAGGTAATTGATATTGAGTAGGCCTGTGGGGGCGCTGTCAGTCACTGTGAAGTTTGACGGCGGGACTACCTACTGTAATGACAGCCATACAAATAGAGAGAGGGCGTAAAGCTCACTCAATATACTGAATAGGCAGACATGAAAGAAGGTGAAATATGCAGAATGAAGTGGCAAATAATGGGATAGATAGAAACATAGGAAGAAGGCTTGCTAGAATCTAAACAATTTTAAAATGTCATTACAAAGTGCAAGTAATTTGGAGAGAGAGCTTGTGAAATTGTCAAAGGCAAACGGCCTCGATGGTGATTACTACAGCAGAATAAAATGTAGCTAATTCATTTTTTTTTTTTTTACACTTTTTATTTTTGTGTGGACATGGAACAGGTGGAGTCTGGGACCTTACAATTCACTCATCAAAGAAAAAAAACAGAATGGAAAATTAAAAATTAGTTTAAATTAAAGTGCAGGAGCGGTTCGCAATAATAACAAAGTTCTAATAGACAGAGACAAGACCAAGACAAAGGTTGCCTGTTAACTTGTTAGACATCTAGGTTGTAGTAATATTCCCATTTTTCCCAAGATCTATCCCCCTTCTCTTTTTTAAGTCGGAGAGCGAAGGTCATCTTTTCCAGTGAGCGGATAGAGTTAACTGTATTGATAAAGAGGGCAATGGTGGGGGGATTCTTCTGTAGCCAGCATTTGGTAATTGATTTCTTGCTTGCGGCTATAAGTATCTTCAAAAGATATGTGTCACTTCTGCCGAGTCCATCAGGGAGGATTCCGAGGTATAGAGATGCAAAAGAAAAGTCCAACTTCAGGGCCAGGATCTCAGAGATTAATTGGTCCACTTCTTTCCAAAACGGTTGAATACATGGACACAACCAAAAGATATGTGCATGATCAGCCGACGTGGAGCCACACTCCCTCCAGCAAGAATGCTGAGACCCACTGAATTTAGACTTCTGGTTGGGTATAATAAAGAAACGTATAAGTGTCTTCCAACAAAAGTCTCTCCAAAAAAAGTGTGAGTGTGAGTGACCCCACATTATTTGGAATTTTGCAAAAATACTTATGAATGATATCTCAAACATACACAGTTTGAGACACCAGTTTCTTAAGAACTCTGAGGCAGAGAGGAAAAAAAGTCTCACCCCACCGCTGAAAATTGCAAATGGTCTCCACTTACGCAAAGCAGATGCAGGGTGATTAAACTGAAGCGATGCCACAGTAATTGTGCAATTGGGCGCAGACAGAGGCGTACCTTGCTGGCTCGGAGGATCTGGAACATGAGTGGCAGGCCGTGAGTGATGAGCTCCTCGGTGTACTCGTCCTCCTCGATGCAGCTGAACTCCTTCAGGAGGCCCTGGATCAGAGGCCGGCGCTGCTGCTGGAAACACGTGCGCAGAGACTCCAGCCAGTTGTGCAAAGTCCATGGCACCCCTGAAAAGTTGTTAGGGAGGACGGAGGTACACACACATGGAACATATCAAAGATACACACACACAAACAAACAAACAAACATGGAAAGGATGAACGGACTGTCCAGAAATATGTTGTTTATGTGTTGCTTTGTAAGCATAAACACACCTGACTGAATGTACAATGTTTCTCTCCATCGTAAAACTATTTTGATTTAAATCCTTAAATGCCTGAAATGTGTTTCTTAGACAAATATAAGTTGATGCTTATGTATGAATTCCTTTCAAATGCCTTTGCCTTGGCAAAGGGCGGCTACTTTAAATAATCCAAATTATAGGACAATTTAGATTTTTTTTTAACACTTTTTTGGTTTCATTCAGTTAGTTTTAAATTCTAAAATGTATGTGGGAAATAGTAGAAATAAAGAGAAATGTGGTGTATCCAAACATTTGACTGGTCATGTAGAGTCTTTTAGAGATACTAACCAAGGCTGCGTATGTCGATCGTGATGTCTACATGCCCGTGCTCTGCACTGTGGTACATGGCCTCCTTCAGGGCTTTGAGCTTAGCCTTCCCAGTCCGGATCAGGTCCATCTGAGAGGAGCTCTTCTCCTCCAGCTCCGAGCCTTCAGCCAGAATCTCTTCCAGGGACAAGACGTCCCCCTTCCCCTTCTCTGTCTGGGACAGCAGCTTACGGAAGACATTTCTGGAAGAACAGGGGCATGGAAGAGGTGAAGAAACTTTGATGGATTTGTCTCTATGTATTAGTGCACTCTGTCTTATTACTTTTTTGTGCATTATACACAAAAAAGTAATAAAATAGAGTGCACTTCATTTTGTGTGTCACCTGCCCTTCACTTATGTACCTGTATCTGTTCAAGCAGCAGTTTGAAGAAAAAGCTTCTGAATGCGCTGAACTATTTACTAACAATAACTAAAATCATGACATTGAGGTGTCCATTTCATGGACATTTCTGTTTTTGTATAAACAAGAATGAACAGAGTAAGGGTGTGTATCTTCCGTTTATTGACACTACAGCCTCAAATGGACCAGTGAGTGTATCGGCACTTCTGATTTTTGTCCATATGAGTACCCTTACTTATTACTGAGTACCGCCACCTCTCTGTATGAAAAAGAAGTGTGCCAGAGAATTGATAGGGTTTCATTTATGCATCCATTTAACATCCAGTGAAGGCAGGACTCCGCTAGCCTCTCTACTGCTCACACAAGCACACGCCACATGGTGAGTCAAACTGCAGTCAAAAACAAAGCTGCATAGATCAAGAGAAGAGATGCCACTCAGACCCCAAATTAAATAGCCACTTCTAATGCATACAACAATACATTTGAAGTGGGATATCATACCAAGATATGTGTATAATATAAATATGTCCAAGACACATGCGATGCTCATGTCATGCAACTTCCTGAATTAAAGGGTACTGGCACCTTTTTTGGTCCAATTCAGGCACTGCACTAGAGTGTGTATTGTTGGTTGAGTATGAACACGCACACGTGTGTGTGTGTGTGTGTGTGTGTGTGTGTGTGTGTGTGTGTGTGTGTGTGTGTGTATGTGTGTGTGTGTGTGTGTGTGTGTGTGTGTGTGTGTGTGTGTGTGTGTCACCTGTGTCCGTGCGCTGCTGCTAGGCTGTAGGAGTTCATGTCACCCTGGGGGGCGGTGGAGATGCCGTTGCGGTACATGGTTCCCACCATGGGGTCTGCCCCCCTCTCCAGCAGCAAGCCCACCAGCTCAAAGTTACCTGTGGATGCAAAGGGATTTATTAGAGCGCCTGACGCAATTCGACAGAGCGAGAGAGTAAGAGATAGATTAACAAGAATGAGAGACAGAGAGAGAGATGAAAGTGATGTTTGATCAGCATGCCTCTGTTGGACTTGATATTTTTTCAGCTCCAGGGGGACAGATATGGCTCTAAAGTGGGCCAGTAATCACGCTGACCGTCAGGTGTTATTATCAGCTGGCTCTAGACGGCCAGCTGGTATTGTCAGCTTGGTAGAGTTGGGCAGGAGCGGGCGGATGGGACACGCTGGGTACCTGCAGCAGCGGCCAGCTGCAGCGGCGTCTCTGTGTAGTTCTCCATCCCGTCCTGCAGGGAGCCCTCCACGTTGGCCGTGGCATCCAGCAGCAGCTGCGGAGGTCGGGCGGGGAGGGGGGCGATCGGCGGGAGAGGGGAGAGAGAGAAGGATAGAGATGGCAGAGTCAGTTGGAGTCAGATTTAATGTCAGGTCAGTGGATTTGAGCTTCTCTCACCCAGTGGCTCCCTCATGCTATCAGCATCTGGATAGTGAGTATGTTCAGTAAAGTGTTTAGTCTTTCAGACAGCAGCTCCTTACACCACAACTCTAGTATGAATGGCCACATGTAAATTCATCTAACTTCAACTTCAGTGATCCCTTTCTCAGTTATATTCTGCACAACATGAAGACTATTTTCATAATGGTTGCACTATTTCACACTGTATCAATGAGATTGAAAATGAAATTCACATTATGTTGTATTGCCCTTTATATAATGATGTGAGACCTAAGCTGTGGGAATAGATAATTCGTTGTCATTTATTTCTGATGGAGGCTGGTTGGAAAGAAGGAAGGCATCCTTACTTATTCTGATTTCTCAGTGAGATACTGGATACTATGATACTGAAATGCATTGTTTGTAATGTAATTTGAAAGTGAATTGTAGATAGACAATAATGCATTCAATGTTTTCAGCATTGTACCTTTTGTTTGGTCACTTTGTTACAGTGTCTTATAAGCCTCATTCAAAATCATCCAGTTTTTATACACAACTGTAGAGACAACTGTAAAATAATCCATGTATGTAAGTAGCCCATATTCTGTCCCCATATTTCCAAACCCATATGTTCTACATAATTTATATTTCATATTCCATTTGTGTGCTCATATTCTATTTGCCTTATTTCCTCACAGGGATCAATCAAGTTTCATCTTATCTTATTGTAAGTACATTATACCTGATATATTAGACTGGCCGAAAGACATATTATCATTGATTTGCCAATGTTTGGGGTATTCCCCCACCCCCACATAACAGAAAGTAATCTCAACAATCCAAAATCCCATAACTTTATCTGCAGCTCAACCTGCTCCTTACGAGTTGAAAAATGACCTGCAGTTAAAACAAATTGCATAGAAAATGGAGTGTGAAATCATCACATATTTCATTGCCTATCCACCTTACAATTTGCACCTGGAATTTCCCTTTTCAACCTACTTTCTTTCTTTCATCTGATGTACTCAGGTCATGGGCAGAGCACGGCGCAACCACTTTCCATTCGGATTTAACGATTTAAAATTCGACAGAAACATCATTTAGGGGAAAACCAAATGACCTAAATGAGTTCGATAACCATTAGACGGCAGTCTTTCCGCTTTCCACTCTCTGAATGCGGTCCTGATCCATTTGTACAAAAATGCAAATTGACAAGAGGAAGCCATGTCAAAGAGGATTGTTCAGACTCGCAAATTTGTCTGAGCAAATGACCTCTTTGAAGATAAATGCCCTACAAAACAACCCCAACTGCATAGCACAAGTGCAATTCCAATACAATACATTTGAAAGACAGACAGGAGAAAACTCGCATAGTGGGCGATTCATTATCATCATTACCACCAAGTACCTTTTGATGACAGCAATGACAATGACAAGCCAACCAGCCAGGGGGAGTGACGCACAACGAGAAGCACAATGAGAGAAATCACAGGTGAGAAAGGACGTCACTACCTGCACCACAGGCACATGTCCGTGTAACACAGCGAAAGTGAGTGGCGTCGCCTGCCGCGTTTCGGGATAGACTGAGGGGTGCTTGTGCACTGAGTTTGGCACCTGAGGAGATGACACAGGGAGGCGGGGAGGAGGGGGACAAAATATGAGGGGGAAAGTGAGGGAGAGAGATATACGAAGCCATTAAAACGACTACATGGCCCTGCTGGAGCACAGACAAGCAGCAGCAGGGAGGAGCGGAGGGGAGCAGCGAGGAGGCGCTAAAGGAGGACTATAGAGTAATTAACTAGGAGCCCCGGGGCTGTAGAGGACAGCCTGTCATAGTGTTAGCCTGGTAATGAACACGGGGGATTGATCTGTCTAGTCAAGTCTGGTCCTAATGGTCCCACTCGGATCTTTTTATCTCTCCGCTCTGACTCTCTGACGGGACCGCGGGTCGGGCCTGCCTGACCCAACTGACCTTTCTAGGGCTCATCTCTCGGGCCTGGGGGGCACTTGAAGGCCGAAATGAATGGTGAACTGTGAGCAGAATGAATGAAAGCACGACATACATGAGACGCTTGAACAAAGCACAAAGGCACACGTTTCTTCCACCAGCTGCTCTGCGGGTAAATTGATTCTTATAGGGTTGGGCAATATATGGATATTATATCGATACCATGGTATGAGACCTGATATCATCTTAGATTTTGGATATCGTAATATCCTGATATGGCATAAGCATTTTCTTTTCCTGGTTTGAAAGGCTGCATTACAGTAAAGTGATTTTCTGAACTTACCAGACTGTTCTATTATTTGCCTTTAGCCACTAATGTACACCGCCTCCGGAACAGATGCGGTACGGCTGCGAACAGATCCACACTCATGTAATCTGTCAGACGGATGCGGGATCCAACCAAAATAGAACAGGTACGTAATTCTTCCGTACCGCATGTATCGCCCATCAATTAACATGGGCGAGAGTCGATCCGGCAGTTTTGCCAGATCCGCAACGCAGCCGTAACGCATCTGGTGTACATTGCGTTCCCTACAATATTGTCGCAATATCGATATTGAGGTATTTGGTCAAAACTTGTGTGATATTTGAACATGTCCATATCTCAGATTCTCAATTTAATCACTTTGATAGAACAGATCATTGTTGAACTTGGGTGAGGGAAAAGCATTTGAATGCATCAAAGCAACCAGAATGAGGACCAGATGCATTCAGTTATAGCACAACTGAGAGGGAGTTCTGGTCTTCAAGGTCTATCGAAGGTGCTTTGTGCTTAGGACAAGGGTCATGAGCACAGTGGACTGCAAATGGACTCTGGCATGGGGAGAGGAGGAGGAGAGGGGGATGAGGGATGACATGATTGGTTTTCTCCAATTCAACAGCACACAAATACTTACATAAACACTTATACATGCATAGAAATAAATCATTTTAACACTTAAATGGCACAACATGAAACAATAGACTGTGAATATTGAGGAAAACAAAAGCTCCTGTCAGCTTCTCTCACCTCTCATAGACATCTGATCTCTACTCAGTGTCATCGGCCACTCATTCGTTACAATCTGAGTCACGGTAGCCATTGCCAACACTTGAAAATTGTTTCTGTCATGTGCCTTGCTGCACAGACTGTTGGCGCTTCCTGTTAATATCTGGTTTCACAAACACTGGCTAGATCGGCTGCACAGCGGAAAAAAATAACTGCAAGAAGTTGAATCCTCATTCATTTCCCATATGTCCAAGCCAGACTGGCTGATGCTGGGAAGAGACTTGGTCAACAGGACTGACCTCACTGTTGATGTCCGCTCCTGCGTCCAGCAGCATCTGCACCATGGCCTCGTCTCCACGGACACACGCATACATCAGCGGGGTCATTCCCTGCACGCAGAAAAGATTGCTTCGTAGGTTAACTTGTGTTCCACAACTGACATTATGCCCCAATGAATACAGTAAAACCTAAATCCATCCACCACATTTTTTACCAAAAACCGTCACTAAAAAAGAAAAGAAAAAAAAAGTTATATGAACCAAAGCTGAACTGTTGGTCTGCTTTAAACCGTCTATCACTGACAGTTTCCCCTCCAGGCAACTTGATCAAGTATCATGAGAGCTTGCAACTTGATGTTGTGCTGCGGATGATCCAAATTTCATCAGATATTGTATGAATGAGTATTCCTCTGGGCCCCAGAGCAGACACCAAAACAGCTTGTCTGAAGAAAATGCAAGTTTGAGAGTTTCTGCTCACATCAGCCACGGGCGAAGTGTTGATTTCCCCCTGAAAAAATGATTTGACTTATACATGCTGTATTCTCCTGAGGGGCTTACTGTACTGGAGGTGGATGTTAGCACATAATGCAAAATTACTTAGCAGGCGAGCTGCAGGCAAAACTACCTCAGAAGAAGCTTTTGTATGTATGACCGGATGGTGTTTTGGAGGGAAGTGGCATACTTGAAAAGTACAGATTCTCAGGCAGCGTGAATGTACAAAATGTGCCTGAGTACAGTATGTATCGGTAAGCGTGTGAGTGCGTCTCTGACCTGCTCGCTCATGCTGTTGATGCCATCCGGCCCTAGCAGGTTGACAGCCTGCTTCACCAGGTCCGTGCGTCCGCAGTTGAGCATACGGAAGCCCAGATCCTGCAGGAACTTCGCCTCAGTAGAGGCAGCATCCAGTTTCCGCGACGCACAGAAACAGTCATCCGTTCTGAAGGGCAAAAACACACAAAGTGATTCATACCGGAGGCGGTGTTTTGACGGTTTCTGCACTTGTTTCCTATTTTCCCGAAATACCTGGCTGGGCTTATTTTCTCTCACTACAGGGAGGATGAGTGTACAAGGAAGTATGCATGTCTTTCCTTGTTTGTATCATTAAGATAAAAGGCTTAAAAAGCAAGTGTGCGGCTTAGGGCCATACTTAAGCTGGCGGGGTTCGCAGTCCACTCCAGGCAGCAGCAGCCTGGCGGCCTGCCGAACGTCGTCGCTGTCCACAGAGAAGCTGCGTCTGTGCTCGGTGTGGGCCACCGCCACCCGGAGCCACTCCATCAGGGGAGGCAGCAACATGAACGGCCTGCAGGGGGAGACAGAGATACATGTTCTCACCAACAGAGCCGCACAGTGAACTCCACTCATCCACAGTGCTTCATCTGCCACTAGCAAGGAAAATCCACCAAATGCAGAATTTGCACATGTTATTTCATTTCAATGATCTTATCCAGTTGAGCCAATATTTGAGAACATGAGCGTCACTCCCTTAAGAAGCTAGAATCAAAGACCCAAAAAATTGGTGCCTCACCAAGAGATACTCTGATGTTTGCAAATCTAAACTATCCAAGATCATAGGAATAACAAATGCAAATTCTGTTTGATCTGTTTTAAACAGGCTGGAACAGAGACATGGACCCACTATGTATTCCACCTATTCACTAGGAGCATTTTTAGCTGTGAGCAGCAGCTCCATAAGTCACTTTGTTGGTCGGTCGGTTGCTCGGTACACAAAAAGCTCACCACCCTTTTAGTGGGCACAGTTTTCGCCCTAGGAGTCTGAAATTTGGCATGGAGATCAAGTGTGTGTGTGTGTGTGTGTGTGTGTGTGTGTGTGTGTGTGTGTGTGTGTGTGTGTGTGTGTGTGTGTGTGTGTGTGAAGGTGTGTGTTTGTGTTCATGCCAATTGGCTAAAAGGGGACGGTGGGGGATTTTGAAATGCAGGGTGTCAGAGGCAGAGTACTATAGGCTGCCCCTACCATCCTGCATTTTGGAAATGTGCATGTGGTCGTAGCTCTTGTTCAGCACAGCTCCGGTCTTCCTCAGCAGTGAGAAGGAAGCTTCCATCGCTGGTCACGTGTTTTGAATGAGCTGTCAGATCTCTGTGAGATGTGTACTTGAAGGAGCTCGCTCTGTTCCTCTGGGATCCACAGAGGATGTCTTAATGCCTGAACTGTCCTTGACATGCGCTCGGCCCACATCTGTCGCTCATTATTAGTCACTCATCAGCGCTATTCTCACGAGTTGACGGGTGGATCTATGCTCTCTTAATACTCCTGAGTTTCATCACCTGACAAAATGTACACCTTTTTTCCCCCCTCTCTTCAAAGGAAAGGAGAAACGTGACCCACAGCCACGGTGACGCTCTCGGTTGCACAGGCCTCATTAAGGAGGCGCACGACGCCTCATCAAGAGGCATGAGACGTCTAACGACAATACGTTCCTTCACAGCCCCGGCGGAAAGCAGGTTCACGAGCAGTTCAAGGTCTTGTTGTTTCGACGCAACCCTCTTTCAAGAATTGTAATTAAGCGAAGACGTCTATCAGGTTTCTCAGGGCTTTCACTTATTTCGCTTCGACGTGATGCAAATGAATACGCCCAAACTTTCGTCTGTTATGGCGAGGGGAGCTATAGCAGATGTGCGTCGGACACCTAGGAGAGACATTAGCTGATAAGTCGCTCCGTTACAGGCGCTACTCTGGAGCCCCACAGGAGGACTGCTCAGCATCAGCTGTCAGCCCCGCTTCCCACCGCTGCCACAAGCTGACAAGGGGTTCCACCAAAAACTCTAGGAAATACTGAACAGCTCCAGTTATAAATGCTGGGCTACTATGAATATATGTAATATGAATATATGTAATATGAGCAATAATGAAATATAGGGGAAAGAATAGCTCGTAAACTCAGCAGAAAAAGTGTTTCATAAGCAGGATATGTAAAGTATGTGAGGGTTGGGCGAGTAAATTGACACAGAAATCCAGTGGAGCTGCAGTTGACTGTCGAGTGTTCTGGCATAGTGAGTTGAGAGAAAACTAGCCAGCGGCCAGAAACGATGAAGGGTCAGGGGAGTTAGCCTGCATGGAAACATTGCCTAATCTTATGTCATTCGCTTATAAGTCAGCAACACAGCTCTATAGCTGCCGGCTGATAATGACCCACTACGTCAATGATGCTAATTATTATCAATACTGACCGAGCACGTGTCTGTGCTGCACGCCCGTTCCAACGCTCGTTTCCTCTCAGGTCACCAGAAGGGCCTCTCTCTCCCCAACAAGCTGACACTCATATAAACCTATACTTTCCTTGCATAGGAAAACATCTGCTGTGCCATTTCAGGGGTTATGGGCTAAGTATGGAGAGGCAGAAATATAATAAAAGAACAGCATGCAGAGGTGTACAGTTACAGCAGAATCCTCTCTGCTGTTCCCTACAGAAGGGACGTTACCACGGGATTACTGCGGGAGTTACTAACTCTAGTAATTACTGCAGTCATTACTGGATTACTGTGCCTGACAAGTCGAGAAAAGTCATATATTGAGGTGAGGAAGAGGACAGACTCAGAGGTGTGAATTCAATTCACTTTGAGATTATGGAAGTGCAGAAGGGTATTTACTGCGGTCTGAAGCCTGAGGAGAGATTTCCATAATGGTGTTTTGCTTATTTGTTGCCCTGTGAATATTAAAGGAACATTAAGTACGATTTTTACTGTACCCATCGTACAGAATGACAGTGACAGTGATGACTTTGCCAGGTGCTGAGATATCTGGTGGGCAAAAACCTTCTTTACAGCTCGTGCTCTGAGCTCTCGGAAACCTCGCCCCTCTCCTCGCATTTTCAACCGCACAAAAATGGAGGACTGCTACAAGCAAGCAACCGGCATCGTTACACATTTTCACTCTCAACTCAATTATTACAGTATTGTTTGTGCATCATGACATATCACCTCTTCACTAGACGTTTCTGTTGGAAATCTGCTCTAATTAGGTGGCGTACTGTTTCTATTGTAAAAAAGGTGACTTATATTTCTGTTACAGGCCGTTAGCTGTGCCAGTGACATGTTGATGCTTTTGCAATTCCTTGTTTACCCATAGAGGTTGATACTAAATAAATGAGGCTCAACATAGTGGTGACAACCTTTTGATACTTTTTTCTTTTTTTTTATAATATATAATACTCAAAGATCTCCACATGTAATTGGCAAGGGTTGGTTCTTAACTACAACTTTTTCTTACAACTTTTGTTTATATTTGGTATGTGCCTTGTCTGTGTTGATGCTGAGGAAGCAGTGTTCCTCTTCACCGTCAGATCCATCCCTAACTGCTCTCCTCACCTGTCGGTCTGTAAGGTGACCTTGGACGGCTCCACGTTGGGGTTTTCCCACTCCATCTGAGGGCAGTGCATGAAGTAGCACAGGGTGTAGATGGCCTCGGGCGCCCAGTGGAGTGCGCTGCCCTTCTGGTGGATGGGCGTCCCGTTGTTGTGGTTCTTCACATGCAGCGGCTGGAGGTGGTGCATGGCCCGGGACACCAGGTCACCTGGTGACACATATACACACAGGTGATGGAACACAAGCATGCAGACAGAGAGGCATCACATGTGCAGGCACACTCTCACACAGATTGGGGGGGCGGGGGGACTTGGGGAGCGGGGGTATTTTGAGCATATTTGGCCTTTTAAAAAGACGCTGGGGGAATCATCCTCATTCCTTCCAGGCCCCTAAGGGACCGGCTCTGTCAGGGGAGATCCAGAGTTTCCACGCCCCACGGTACAGCAGCCGGCAGGGTCCATCCCTGTGTGCTGCTCAGCAGAGGAGCCATGCCCATGACTGCTCTCAGTGACAAAATGAATATTTATGGATAAACATTAGCTACTCTCCGAGCTATTTCCTCTGCATAATTCCCTAGTACTTTAAGGTCATCCACTAGGGCTTGAAAAGCAAAGCTTGAAAGGACTCTGCTAATAAGAATTTGAATAATCTCAAGGCGGCTTTGATGGAGTAAACAGTTCTTGGAAAACAATGTTCTGAGAATCTTTCCTTATTATACTTAAGAGACAACACATAATGTAAAGGGCTTTTAGTTGAGCAAAAACAGAGGTGCACTTTTTTCCTAAAGCGTAAGTTTGTTTTGTTTTGCATAGCCAGACAGATAGACAGACTGCTACCTAGCTTGAAAACATCATTACTGCGGTGCCTCGGTAATTGAACAGGCGATTATGCTTACCTGGAAAAACAAGCTTGTATTATTACAGCATGGAGTCAAAATTCCATCTCATGCTATGCTGTCAGGTTTCAGTCGCTTCTCTTTAGCGTCTAACCCCACTGCACTATGAGAAGGGGTAATGAAATTCTGGAGCAGGGTACATATAAAAAACAAACAAAAAGAACAATAGCCTGTCATATTGTACTGTTCAATGTTCAAGACAAAAACATAATAGATCACGATGGCACTTTATTGTTGGGTCTAAATGAAATGCAGCGTGTGTGCACATACAGAGCAGCGAGTGTTCGGGGAACAAACAGTCATTCACAGAGACAAAGGCGATGTTTTCGTTTTGTTTAGCATCAAAATTGTGCCATGTGCTGCTTGCCAAGATTCCATTTAGCCTCAACAATGTGAGAGGCAAGTGTGAAAAGGACGAGTGAATGAGGAGAGAGCGTTCATGCAGTAACACAGTCAATCTCTGGGGACAGCGGTGCTGTGCTGATAAAGACAATCAGAGCTGTGGTGGACATTACCTTTGATGCAATGAATACTGATGAGCAGGAAATATCCCTTATACACAAACTCTGGGACATTCTTTATTAAGATCAGGCCCAACAGCCTTGCAGTTTCTCTATGTCTCTCCTGCTCCTCTTCCTCCGTTTTATGGTACCAATGGGGATACAATGGGTTACACTGCCCTCTTAAGCAAGGTAAGGGGAGCTGCGGTGGCAATGAAGCAACAACAGTCATTCTGATGTCTTATTTATGCTGGCCCGTGACATTTCCGTTCTATGGCAGGATGAGCAGGCAGGCATCCGTCGGTGTGAGGAGGGAGATTATTTCTAAACCCACACAGCAAATCTGAAAGAGTGCCCCGGCGAAGCACCAGCTTAACACATAAAGTGAGATTACTGCCACTCCTTCAGGAAAACACTGCCGTGTGTTACAGTAAAGCCCTGAAATCACAGAGGAATCCCTTCAGCGAAAGGAGGGGAGAAGGACAACACACAGAAGGTGAGCAGTTTAAGGAGCTAAAAGAAAGACCAATAGTCATTTCATTATGAGACTCAAGGCTCTAATCCAGGGGGTTTCAAAGTCTGAGAATGTGGGCTTTCCCCCGAGACAAATCTGGGGAAAAAGGTGTCCCCCTTGCCCAATTCCATATGGGCTCATGGTTATATTATTTGACCCCATAGACACTCAACAATTGAGCCAAGATAGCCTGATGTTGCTGTTTGACATACTTAAACCAAATACATAAAAAGGTCTGTCTGAAGGCATTTATTTGTTTCTGACTCTTAGTGGAAAAAACAGTCAAATCTCTTTAACCAAATCACACACATATAGGCTATGTGGTCTCATTTTGATAACTAATATCATATTTTTTCACTTCCATTCATTGAGCCTATACCTACCCTGAAACTGTTTGGAGCCCCCCCCTGGGGAGGCCCGCCTCCTACTTTGATACCCTTGTTCTAATCAATATCTCATTCAGGCGCGGTGGCAAGGGGCACTAGAGCTACCTCTCAAAAAAACTTAGGATACTGAAGGAATATAAAAGGCTGATTTCTATTTGAAAATAAAAGGGAAGAAAAAAGATCCCACTGACCTCTGCTAAGGTGTGATTGCAGGTTTCTCTGTATCAGAGAGAGCTTTGTTCAGATAAATTAGGATCATTTAGCTGTAGGTGCTCAATTAAGTTGCTTCGATGTGGATTGTGGTGTGTTGATAGATCGATATGTCATTTCGTTAAAGCGAGGACAGAGCGGAGGGTGAACGTGAACAAATTGATAATGGCGAGGTGGTGATAACGTTCTTATCACTACTATACGGAGGAAGAGGAAGGTGATGGCAGAAGAGGGACCTAAAGCCTAGAGAGGGGCTCGGAGATTGAGGAAAATTCTCCAACTGAGATTGAAAGTGTGGGGGAAACGTGTACGCTATAGCCCTGTAAGCAACAACATCACTGTTCCCGCGGATTTAAGTCAAGGTGAAGGACCGCCAATGTCCTCAACTAAAGTTGTACCCCCACTCAACTACTTGTCTCTCAGCAAAGTCATGGCAGATGCAGCTTCCTGTTATGCATGTTGACATAAACAAGCTACTGTATGGAAGCTATGGATTAGATATTGACAGTGTGATTGACCGCTTTGCTGTGAACTACAAAAACATGCAGATCGTTGACTACTGAGTAAAGTAGGCTACATATTTTGTTGGTTGTTGAGATTTTAGGTGACTAGTTATGATCAGCAATGAGTGGGCCAGTCATAACAGTGTGATCATGTGATACATACAGTACCATCTACAGAGTGAGTTTCCTCAGTTGCTTGCTTTTAGACCATTGGCAATGAGTTGAGTCAGAGCTCGATTTAGTCTGCTCCACCATTGCAACTACTTAAAGACCCCCTAAAATCATGTTTCAAGATGTATATAAAATACTCTACTTTGAATAATAATTTGTGTCTGATGGTTTTCCCCGACAAAAAAGTTAAGTTATCTTGTTAAAATCCTAAAAATGACTTCCCCTACTTCCAGTTCTGCCTCATTAAAACATCCAAGGCAACCAATTAGGGTGATCTAGAACCTAACTAGCCAATCACAGCATACGACACAGGCTTTCAACACATTTTCACTGTCAACTCATGACAAAGTGATGACAAGAAGGGTTCCTGACTGATCTGCAGTAGGCTATATGACGAGTTGGGAGTGAGAATGTGTTGGGGCTTTAAGTGCTGAATACTGGACAGGGATTGGCTTCAGGATTCGTGATGTCACGAATTCAATGCTGGTTGAAAACGGCCTTTTCAGTGAGCTCAGAGAAACTTCCCACTTTCAGCAGACGATTGTGAAAACATCCTTAGTGTCAAACTCTGCACAGACATCATTCTGCACAGTGAAGCTCAAACATCCACCTGAAGGAACATGAAGAAAAACTTGATTTTTGATTTTAGGGGGTCTGTAAGCTATCCAGCACAGTCGTGTACAGTCCTGTCAGTGGTGTACAGTATAGACTGGTTGTTGTGTAGCAAAACTGGTTGTTATGTAGGCTGCTGTCTAGACTCTATATCATTGTTCCCAAACTGTGGTGGTGGTCCGTGGGACTCCGCCTAGTGGTCCGTCAGACAATTGAAATTTGGGGGGAAATTTACAGACAGTTTTTACATACACATTAACCCTGAGGAGCAGCCGGATTGGGCAGATTTTCGGAAATATCACAATTTTGAACATTTACTTTCTGAGGCTGCAGCAGGCTCAGTTTTAAAGCCAGAGTGAAGTTTCCGGTATCATATGAAACTAGAAGACTTAAGGAATCGATTTCTACCAACCATGGCATGCTAGTTTGTCAGGAAGGTAGGTAAATAACGTGGGGGGGAACAAACATTTTCAAAGGGGTCCTCTTTTTCACAGCCTAATGTTGGCAGGTGTGTGTGTGTGTGTGTGTGTGTGTGTGTGTGTGTGTGTGTGTGTGTGTGTGTGTGTGTGTGTGTGTGTCCGTTTTGAATCAGCTAGTAGCCAGAAAATGTTATTGTATTGCAGGAGGGGGGGGGGGGGGGGTGTTGGTATATGCAGTGGAAGTGGTGCCTGGGAAATTTGGTTTGGTACGTAGTGGTACTTCGATGGAAAAGTTTGGGAACCCCTGCTCTATGTGAATGGTGCTTTTGTTTTTTTACATACTGTATGATGAATGGATGTGCCTGTTTGTGGCACTGTTTGTTTACATGACTAATACAGTGATTCATTTGTCTGATATAACATGTTTTTTTTTTAATCTTTTGTGTAACTTCTGACTATACACTTGATTTGCCATCTAAATTGTGTGCATAGCTGCATAGCCTTGTGTCTAGCTGGATGTGGTGTTATATATCATAGAGTCTAACAGTCTGAATACTAATCCACAGTCAGACATTGAAGAACGTGCATGTATATATTGTTGGCTTGGGGATTTGACTCTCAATGGAAAAACAGTGGGCCTCCTTGTATAGCAATAGCAGCATAGCTAATTCACACCCTCGTCTATTGTATTGTATTATTGTTTTTTATATGATTGAGAAAAAAGTTGGCACCTGGTGCTGTTAATAAATAAGCTCCCCCTTAGCTCTCCGCAGTCACAATTATCTGCAGCCGCTACAGATCTCAGCCCAGGCAATTAATTCTTTATGCTAACAAGAAGACTTGAGGAGGTGACACAGCAGCTCCTCAGGTATCTCTCAGTACTGATTACCTTTTAGCACTGGGCCAGAGTGTTCTATCTTCAAAGCTTTGAAGAGCTCTTAGAAGAAAGTTTCAGAAGCAAACTCTCCTGGAGAGGCCAGCTTCCAGGGGCGTAGTGGCACTGCGTTGATTTACTGGGGAATTTACGAGCTTTGGCACCTTAAGGTCAGTAACCAGCAATGCAGCAACGCCCACATACTGTAACAACAACAGTGCTCATTACATCACAGAGTGTGAACGCTGTTTAATGTTTAATGGTAAGAGAGAAAGTAGACTCTCTAACAATGTAGAAGCAATTAATTCGCACTCCTCATGGAGCAATTACACGCGAGCCTTTATATGTGGCCACACAGTATCCAGCTCTCCTTTGGGCAGTGATGAATGAGCAGAGCTGCATTGTGCAGCGGCCGTGCAGCTGCTGCTGCCATCATCATCATCGTCATCACCGTTACTGTTTCAATTATTTGTTGCTATGCAGGCATGACTATGTTTCATGGCTGCCTGTGGCCATCCTGACGCAAGACGATGTGAAGATATTCCCCCTGCTGTGCTATTAGCTTTATCTATTAGAAAACACTCAGAGAGCCTTTACCCCACCAGATAGCATGGGAAGGCACACGCTTAATGGAACAACAAGGTAAGACATGTGTTGTCTGAATCCAATACCAATACCAATACGGGACCGGCAGGATAAATCTGGGTGGGGAAAGTGAAAAGGCAGCGCTTGCCCCTCCCTCATTACCACCACTGAGGTGCCCTTGAGCAAGGCCCTTAACCCCATCTGCTCCAGTGGAGCTGATCAGTGGCCAGCAGATCAGACTGTGGTTGTACTGGTCAGCTTCCAGGTATGAATGTGTGTGTGAATGTGAACAGGGCACTCCTGAAAAAGAGAGCATTGCTCTCAGTGAGACTCCCCCTGTATAAATAAAAGGTAAAAAAAAAAAAAAAAAAAAACAGTTAATAAAGACTCGCTGACCAACAGAGAAAGGCCGGGAAAGACTGAAATGAGTGTCTACAAAACTCCTATTCCCTCTGGTTGTGCGACGTTGTTGAGACAACAAAACGTCTCCCTTTCCACCATGTAACGTCATGAGTGGAGGTCGAACTAAGAAGGTCCTTCCTCATTATGAGTCATGACCCATCGCTGCATGCAGACGTCCAGGTCCAGTGTGACTGAATGTGCGCTGATGAGTCACACACTTCAGTCAGAGAGGAAGCAGGACACAGCGAGCCAGCCAGCTGTAAACCCCCCTGCCCCCTGGAGTCTCTCCCCACAGTCGAGAGACGTTACTTTAGACGAGATGGCAAGACACTAATGACAGATGACAGACTCTCATACTGTAAGAAATGCACTGGCCTCTATGGGAGAAGGGAGGAGTGAGGATGCACACTGCATCACAGGTGTTCTTTCTGCCTGTGCTCACCAGCATGAGGTTAAACAAAGAAGGTATAGACTTCACTGTGGGATAATGACAGCAAAGTAATCACTTTGAAAATGGCAGATTGCTGTCCCACACCATTAATCTTTCAGATGGTATGTTTTTGTCTCTGCTATACAGTACTATTCAATGTGGCTGTTGCCAACTGAAAACCTTGTAACTCTCTTTTCATGTTGTAAAACCTCGTCAGCCCTGCCAGTCGCACTGATGGGACCATCTTTTCAAACGCATGATGTCACACAGCCAAACTTCAAACCCACAGAACTTTATTTTGCATTCTAGTCAAGATACCAAGATTTCCAAAGATACCAAATATGCCGTGCGGAATTATATGGTAACGTGTATAAAATGATGCACAAGACATCAGACTCCATGACTCCAGACTCCTTGGTGTGATGGTGCAGCCATAAAGAGATGCGGTCACATACAGAATATGTATGTGACATTGACACAAAGTATAGAAACATGTTTTTTTCCCACTGACTTTGAAGCTACTTAAGGAGAGAATTAAGGGGAAAACAGTTTGAGTTGAGTTGAGTTGAGGGGTTGAATGCAATGCAATCTGAAAACAAGACTATTTTTCTTGACATTTTGGAGATACAAGGTTCTCATTGTCGCTGTCCCAACAATATATTACTTTGCTGGGGTATTATGCAGAAACGATCATTATAGTGCAAAACACAAAGTTGTCAAGTAAACTTAGTCCTGAACTGCTGAGCGGGCTGTTGCCAGCAGTATCAGTCGCCCGGGGAGCATACGCAGAAAATCTATTAGCTGCCGTGCAAACTATTAGCTGTTGTGCAAACTTAGTCCTGAGCTGCTGAGCGGGCTGTCACAAGCCAGCAGTATCAGTATTAGTATTAGTCGTCTTGGTAGCTTAGCCAAAAATGTAATAATCATGTAAACTTAGTCCTGAGCTGCTGAGCGGGCTGTCACAAGCCAGCAGTATCAGTGTCAGTATTAGTAGCACTGGTAGCATAGGCAGAAAAACTATTAGCTGTCATGCAAACTTCGTCCTGAACTGCTGAGTTGGGTGTTACAAGCCAGCAGTGTCAATAGCAGTGGCAGTATCAGTCGTCCTGGCAGCACAGACAGAAATTAATTAGCTGTTATGCAAACCTAGTTCCACCTGTGTCTGTGTAGGTTCCTCCATACATGGCCCTATTTTCTCTTTCTCCTCCAGGCGACTTTCATTGGCCTGATTCTCGTCAACGCTGTTGACCCTTCTGGTCCGGTGATCCTTATCACAGCTGCTGGCCCTGCAGGCGACCTTCATCGGCTTGTCTTTCGTCACCGCTGCTGGCCCTGCTCATCTGGTCGTTCGTCATCACCCTGGCCATTCGTCGCCTCTCAGCTGGCCGCTCGCCGCCGCCCTGGCCTATTACCCGTTATTCATCTGTTTGCTCGTCGTCGCCCTGGCCCTTCGTCACCATCACTGACCTCTATCCTCTCCACCACCACCCCTATTTTGTTTGTTTTCTTCCCCTTCCAGGCGACGCCACCACTGTGCCCTCATGGATCTCTCACTTACAGACAAAAACAATTTCCTTTCCCACTTGGCTAACTATCTCGTTTCCCCGAACTTATGAACATTTAAAGGCTCAACTTTTTGAACTAATTTTTTTTGGGAGGGGAGGCTGGCCAGCAAGACTACCTACCCCCCCCCCCCCCAAAAAAAAGAAGAAAAGAACATGGGTTTTTAAGGTCTGAGGCTACCCCAGGGGGCCAGTCCCCGGGGCAGGTTTTCTTACGTATATCTAGTGGCGATCCTGGCATTAAGACCTGCCGTCAAGGTCGCTTCATGGCCACTCCTGCACAGAGTGGACATCCCTCCCCCAGGGGGCCTGCGGTAAGGCATGAACGATTCAAGGCTGAGGGATGCCGGTAGGTTAGAATAGTTTATGTTAGGCTGTAGAAAAGATAGATCTTTTTTGGTTCAGGCTAAAATTTGATTAGATTAGATTAGATTAGAGTAGGTTAGGATAGGGCAGGTTATGCTGTAGATTAGCTAGATTCCCTGTTTGCTAGTTAGTTCCGGTAGAGGTTAGAGTAGTCAGAATGTCTGCAGCTGTTGCTCATTTGGTGTGGCTGCTCTGCTGCTGGTTCCAGGGTGCTGCTGTTGCCTCAGCGTTCGGGCAAAATGTGGCGATAATTCAGTACTATCGTTTGTCGTCTTTCAGTGGTATCATATTGCGATGATATGACAATTGCCAGGTACTTATAATATGATAATATGATAATTGGATTACTACATGTGACTTTGCTCACATGAACCATATTGTGATATACTTTAATATCGAGAATGACCCCTGTGATTATCGTGATATTGATTTCAACCGTATCGCCCAGCCCCACTATACCCTGTTTGTTCTGCTCTCTCTCTTCTCCCCCTCCCTCCCCTCCTCTCCCCCTCTCACTCCCCCCCCCCCCCCCCCCTCTCTAAGATTGTCCAATCCTGTTTATAGTGTTAGCTAGACTGAGCTACACGTATTCTCTGTAAAGCGCTCTGAGATATTCTAAAATCATTAAATGCAATGGTACTTCCCTCTAAAGACTCTGCTGTTTTCATCAAGAAGACGACATTCTGGGCTATTAAAAGTAAAGATTACCTTCACCGTGGAATCGTGGATGTAAAAAAGAAATACCCTTTTTGTGCTGATCTCTGAAACGTATTACTGAACGTACTGAAACACAATTAGTAGTTTCAACAGAGCAGGCCCTGTGGGTCTATTTCTTTCCCTGGGAAACGTGTTTTTGAAGTTTGATCGTGACTGCTGCTCCGTATTATTTACATAATGAGTGAGTTAAACCTGAAAGATGAATTTAGTGCTCAATATACTGTAGTGTAGATGTAGGTAATGACATTTGTGAACATGTTTGTGTTACTATACATAAAAGGTTGTGACGAACGTGAAAAAGTCATAAAGTCATAAATAGCCACAAGCAGCCATCAGCTGGGTCCAATCCCATGGGCTAAACACACACAGATGTCTGAGGTATCGCAATTCCAATTGCACAACCAAATGTGCTCTGACATACTTTGGAACCGCTTTGTAAATATATATGTGAAGTTTGATTGCTCTAGCATTAAATGTTTAGGTTTGTGCGTCTTAGTGTAACTTGTGTGTGTGTGTGTGTGTCAGAGCCAAATGGCTACATATGTCAAAATTATCTGGAATAGCCATGATGCAGGCAGCTGAAATATGCTGTGTGTAAAATGTGGTGGAGACCAAGTCAACTTTGCAGGAGTAATAATGATAGTAATAAAAAAAGTGTTATTGCGAGGTTGGCTTCATGGTGGTGATGGCGATGGCATACAGGCACATGTGGTGGTCGTCGTTTGGTTTGGATTAGTTTGGCTGCACCAACTTTAAAAGCATATAAAAATGCCTGCTTGCTTCCTGTTTGTACGTCTTTGCTGTATCAAGTCAGAAATGAAGCCAGTATAATACATTCATTCATTCATGTTCATGTTGAGTGAAGAAATTCAGTTGGATTGTTTTTGTTCTTGTTTTTGTTTGTTTGGTTGTCATGTTCCCCTGAGTAGTGGGGGAGATTAGAAATCTATCCACCATATCTGGTGGCTTGGTATTTACAGGTCTCTGACCTCCTGGTCATTTTATGGCAGACAGAGAAGAAGTGGAAGAAAAATCTAAGCAACAAGCGCAAACCTTTAAGCCCACAGCGCAGTGGTGTGGCCATTCAGCTTTATGGCACCATGTCCACTCCCCCTACAAACCTCTGGAATCCCTTCTCTCAACGACCTTCCTATCCCTAGCTACGGCCGCTTTTCCCTAACCCCGCCCCCTCATACAGTACACCCTCATTCGGGGTCTATCTAACAGATCAGAATAGAGGGGGGAAATGTGGCTTGATTCATCCCTCTCTTCCATTGGGTCTGGAGACCAGAGATGTCTCAACCTGCAGAGTGAGCTGGTTGCCATTTGACCTTGTTTGACCATGTCATATTGTATAGATTTACATGATGGAAATAGCCTGCATGCAGCATAATATGGTATCCTCCACCCATTGACAGCTCTAAGAATAGATCCAGCCAAATTCACTAGCATACCGAGTTACACAAACAATCCCTTCCACGTCACCTGTTGTTACACGTCTGCAGCAGGACGATGATACACACACACAAACCTAATAATTGCACTATTTCAGGGCCTGTCATTTCAAATATGGTAATTTGCCATTTTGGCGAAAGACAAAATAATACAAAGAGGCGAATCAGTGGCAAACTTCTAAAAATCGAGTCTAAATGTCAGTGCGAAAGATTGCACCTGTGATGCAAATTTCACTGCACTGGAGCAGAAGAAGTCATTTTATGCCACCAGATTTAATTTAGCAAATGGAACAATTTTCATCCGTCTTTCCCTCGACCATTCCCATCTTTACTCTTTTTTTGTCTGCTTTTTCTCATTTGCACTCTTTCAAAATACATTTTACAACAGCCTGATAGCACAGTCATTGTTGTATATTCTGCTTTTCTCAATAATTATTATTTTTGTCAGACTTGATTTGATGTCATTATCGCTGGCCTATATAAGCTCTGATCGTATTTGCAGTGTCAACATGGCAGAATGAGTCCTTGCTTGACCTCATCAATACAACATGGACAGAGGAGCGGTGATTTGGCTCCGCTTCCTCTCGAGCTCCTGGGAGAACATATCTATCCTGAGAAGAATTGGCTCTGTGTTGATTCTGAATGTTTGCAATGGATATACAGAAAGTTGTTTTTCTCTCATCCTGACGTGCCGATGCCATGACAACAGCAACTCAGGAGATTCCCCCCTGCTGATACTCTGTGATTTAACATGTGATTTGAATTGTGAGCGGTTGTCAGAAATTTAGTTATTAATAATTAGGACAGGGGTTTTCAAAGTCTGACACTACGGGCCTCCCCTCAATCATCCCCCCCTCAGTTTACTTGCTTAGCTTTGCTCAATTCCTAGATGCCTATGGATCATGATTATGTTATATGATCCCATAGAGTAGACACTCAATAATTTAGCCAAGCTCGCCTGATATTGCTGTTTGCCTTCAGACTACACTGTACAGCAAATACATCAAAAGGTCTGTCTGAAGGTTTGTTTCTGACTCTGGGAGTCACACACATTTAGGTTATTCTATGTGATGTCCAGTTGACAACTAATAACTAGTGTAATATTCTTTCACTTGCATTCACTGAGCCTCCCCTGAAACTGGGGAGGGCCGCCTCCCATTTTGAAAACCTCTGAATTAGGAGCTACAGTACACTGTATTCTGAGAGTCACGTGACTGTATTTGTAGCTATAATGTGAGTATAGTAGTATATGGCATAGTATAGCTTCAGCACTTTTAGACTTCGGTGGCGTTTTCTGAAGCAGTCAGCTTGAATGAGCGACACAGCTGCACGCAAACACACCAAGAGACAAAACTGTGTGTCCTGTCAAATGAGCAGCGCACTCAGTCACTAAACAGTGGTTACATATGATCAGTGATGTATCAGAACGGAGAACGCCATGGGAAAACATAGAGCTGTGAATGCAGAGGGGTACGTACAGCACAGCGTGCCACTCTATGTTTGTTGATGCTTTATGAATCGCAGGAAAGTTTCTCTGAAGCAGAGAAGAAGGTGGAAACATTAATGAAGGCTTTGTGCTGAAATGTGTGTGTTTTGTCCAACTTTGGCTGGACATTATACGTTTTGGGGCTTTTTGCTGTGTGAGTGTGGACACGGGCAAAACATGATTTCTCAAATGATGCTGAAAAAAACCTATTAGTATTAATTTACAAATATTCCTCCTTGTAAATTGCTTCATATAAATGTATTTCAGAAAACATTTAGACATCTGTTCGGGGCGGAAAGGATCTGGTGGGCATAACGTGATCCTCCCACGTGCTACGTCCTGCCGGTGAAGCTCCCCGCTCTCAGGTGAAAAGAAGCGGCTGGCAACTGCACGTGTCGGAGGAAGCATGGTGCTAGACTATGGCTGTCCTCAGATTGGCAGAGGGTGGAGCAGCGACCGCGGCAGCAATGGGAAATTGGCCAAGTACATTGAAAAAAAAAGAAAAAAGATTTAGACATTAGAGTAGGCTACATTGTGAGCAGACAGACATTCAATTAACTTTCGGAGATCTTGTAAAACTTATAAAGCTATTAGAATCACATTATATATTTTTTCTTCTGATTTCCCTCCATTTTCTCCACTATAATTACTTGGCCAATTTATCCCCATGCTGCCCTATTGGCTGCTCCGGTCGCTGCTCCACCCTCTGCCGATTTGGGGAGAGCCGAGACTAGCACCATGCTTCCTCCGACACATGCGCAGTAGCCAGCCGCTTCTTTTCACCTGACAGGGAAAGCTTCACCGGTAGGACGTATCACGTGGGAGGATCACGCTATGCCCACCAGCTCCCTTTCACCCCGACCAGGAGCCCCGACCGACCAGAGGAGGCGCTAGTGCAGCGACCAGGACACATACTCCCAATCCGGCTTCCCACCCTCAGTCACAGCCAATTGTGCCTGTATGGATGCCTGACCAAGCCGGAGGTAACATGTGGATACGAACCTGCGACCCTTGTGTTGGTAGGCAGGGAATCTACCGCTATACTACCCGGACGCCATTAAAATCATATTTTAATAAGTGGCTCTGATTCACTGGAATTGCTTACTTCGCTTACTTACGGTACTACCATGCTGATTTTCACATAGAGCGATTCACATTCATTAAAACAAACATGCACGCACGCACGCACGCACGCACACACACACACGCACTAACATACGCATGCACACACACACACGCGCGCTCGCACACACACACACACACACACACACACACACACACACACACACACACACACACATGCACTCTAGGGTTTGAGCGACATCAGTTTGCCTTCATTATTACATACTGACTTATTACTATCATATTGGCCTTTTTATTAAATATCAGGCGTCAGCAGTCATACTGTTTGACCTGCGATGTCATGGAGGTGCCTCCCTGACCACAGCTACATAAAAACAGTCCAGGTAATGGAATTTAATTTTCTTTGCACATTTTATTAATTTAATTGCTTTTTGTAAATGAGTTCATACTTTAAAGGCCTAATGTACTCCAGAGTTTCCTCTAAAGCAGTGGTACGCAACCTTGCCCTACTCAGGAGCCATATTGACAAAATAAAATCTTTGAAAGAGCCACAATCCAAAAAACTCCCTTTCCTCCCTTTATTTTTGTAGATTTTTATTTATTTATTTATTTTAAGAACTTAAAAGAGCCACAACTACCCATAAAGGAGCCGCATGTGGCTCTAGAGCCTCGGGTTGGATGTTTTTAATGCATTGCTTACCATCAACAAACAACAACCTGTTTAAAAACACGTCAAAGAGCCATGCCATTGCTCTGGGCAGCATATTTCATCATCACGACGCACCGGGACAGCCGACTTTTTCTTCAAACAAATTACAGTACGTAATAAGCCAATTGTAAACACTTTACGATCTCAGGAATGTAGTTCCATAGCGCCGAAAATAGCCCCCCATGTAATGAAGAAATTGTTCTCATTTGAATTTGATTTGATAATAACAGCCTGATTTTTCACGGTAACTGCTAGCGATTAAAAAAAAGTGTAAACTATGTGAGCTGTATTCACGGTTTTTAGCTTACAATTGAGCCAATGACTTCTGGGTTGATGGTTAAAAACGGTATGAGGGAAGTCATAAAGTAACGGGAGTAGAGCAAACGCATTGTTGATTTTTGTTGGTACTGGCCTCCAACAATAACCTTACGCTGTAGATGGTTTGTTGTCACATAACCATCTGGGAACGAGTCGCTCAAGAAACTGTTTGAAAGGGCAGGCATTTTCAAAAAATACCTGGCAGGTGATTGGATGAACCATCTGTCTATCACCGTATATCACAGGCTCGCTCTCGCTGGCGTCACACCTAAAGCCCGCCCGTAGCTGCCTCATAGGACGCTGATTGGTGCCTGATTGGTGCGAACCACTGGTGGTTCAGATTCAAACCAATAGATTGAAGTGTGGCAAGATGGATTTGTCATGTGATCAGGATCTGATGATCTCGCACAAAATTGGCTGAACCCTAATGCACACATACACACACACACACACACACACACACACACACACACACACACACACACACACACACACACACACATACTGTACATACACACAAACACACACACACAGACACACAGGCATGTGTGCACGCACATACACACAAACACACACACACACACACACACACACACACACACACACACACACACACACACACACACACACACACACACACACACACAGGACAACTCACTGAGTTCAGAGATGCTGCCCACTCTGGTGGCCAGTAAGCACTGCTCAATGGAGCGCAGCTCAGACTGGCTGTAGGCATTGCCCTCTGCACTCTTCCCCGGCCGCTGCTGCTGGTCCCTGTGAAGGGTCAGGCTCTCTGGGAGGCTGAGCACACCTGAGAGAGAGAGAGAGAGAGAGAGAGAGAGAACTAACATGTCACTTCAGGCAATCTTTATAAAGGCTGTACACTACCAAACTACAGCCTGCACAAACTTGAATATAGCATCTGATTTAAAGCTAGAACATGAACTTTTATATGTAAATGAATGTCTGTTACATTCAAGCCATTGACAAACGAGTTCCCACAATGCTGATTAAGCCTATCGCCGTCAGATAACTCTCTCTGTATTCCACAGTAGACCGGAGCTTTCAATCTGGTGTCGTCCTGGGCTGGCTAATTTCTGGTTAGTGTAACAAGTCATTTTCGTGGGGCTGTGATATTCTAAATGATTTATCCACTCTTTTGAGTATTGTAGGCTATGGTGGAGCTACGGTGGAGCTATGCCAAATGCTGCATTCACGTGCTGCTCAGACTGTCCTCTTTCCTGAGTTGGGAAGTCATTCTTCCTCTGTGCTTTCATGAGCTTTTAAATGGTAATGTGGAAACAACATTGGACACTACAAAGAAGATCTCTTGTATTTGATTGCTCAAAGCGTTTAAACATGTTGAAGCTGTTTCCAGTGTTTGCGTGACAACAAAGAGCAGAGGAAACGATCGGGAGCTCATTTTCC
>NW_028150793.1:22500-27000 GCF_964638095.1 Poromitra crassiceps | reverse complement strand
ATACCGGGCCGGGGGCGAAATCCCTCCCTGGCCTTTGAGGGCCATGCTGGGATCCGCTTGGCGGTTAAAAGCACCGGTGGCCCACAAAGCAGGCCGCCGGTACCCCGATACGCAGCCTCCCTCATTTCACGTGAGGTGCGCCCTGCAGAAATGTGTAGTCCTCACCTCTGTCTCGCTTCATTGAATTCAATGCCTCGTTTCCAACAATTTAAGGTCACACCATGCCTACATACCTGCTACCCCCGGCTGGCTTTCTCTTTGGAAAGTCATGACGAGGGTTCCTAACCAAAATTAATGTAAATTAATTAATGTTTTTGTCGAGTTGGGGGTGAGAGAATGGATTGTTTCTGATGTGACGTGAGATCTGATTCAGGACAGACTTGTTTGATCTCTGTATAGACCAACCGGAGTTGTGGGCAGAACATGTCCTATAATGCAACATTCAAGCACCAGGATTGGCCAGGCAGGCACCCATGCAAACTGTTCTGAGTAGCGCACCAAGGTATTCCCATCTCGCCACAATCTGATAGCCTCCATATAATAGCTCCCTAGCTCAACCACCGATACGGCTATGAACTACCGCATGCTTCCTTTCTCACACTAGTTACTGCATGCTGCAGATCTCTCTCTGGGTCTGATACACTAGTTACTGCATGCTGCAGATCTCTCTCTGGGTCTGATACACTAGTTACTGCTGCAGATCTCTCTCTGGGTCTGGGATGCTTCTAGCTCAAAAAAAAGGGCTGTGAAGTAGCACAGATTGATTGATGTAGTATGCGGAGCGGCAGGCCCGCTCCAACCCATTACGCAGAGTACGCAGACTGCGTAGGGCATCACGTGACTGAGGGCACCAAAAAAAAAAAAAAAAAAAAAAAAAAATCTTTTTTTCTTTTTTTTTTTTTTTTGGTGCCCTCAGTCAGGCCACTCACTGAACAGCAGGCCAGGCGCCGCCTACTGGTTTACTAGTGGTTTTATTACTTTATTCAGGGTGCATCTCATTGTAAAATTGGACTCGGCCCAAATTGGGCTTCAAACGGCCCAAATTGGGCTTCAAGCGGCCCAAATCTGGCTTCAACTGGCCCAAATCTGGCTTCAACTGGCCCAAATCGGGCTTCAGACGGTCCAAATCTGGCTTCAAACAGCCCAAATCTGGCTTCAAACGGCCCAAATTGGGCTTCAAACAGCCCCAATTTTTCGCCGCCGCCGACGCCGGCACGCACGTCGGCCTGTATCGGCCTGGCCTGCTTGGTATCTAATGCCCGGCCTGAATTATGATCCCAGTCCGCCCCTGCTTGCATGTACAGTTTAACAATCACTTGTTTGCTGACATGTAGAGTAATTCTAACAATTGTTTGTTTCCCACATGTAATGAAATGTGAGATACACTAGTATCGTTCATAATTAATGATTTTGCAGTCTTTCGTTTGACAGTTATTGAAAGTTTTACGGGGGGGGGGGGGGGCACCACAGAACAATTACGCTTAGGGCACCCAAATGGCCAGGATCGGCCCTGCGGAGCGCAGCGATTCAATGTAATATTTGATATGGGGAGAGAGGAACCCTGATTCAATAGGACACTACACTTGTGCTTGGACACACTTGGTTAGGGTTAAGCTAAAAACGGTGTAAATAACATATTTTCAAGTCAATTTGGCATCAGGGCTTGTGGCTAAGATTATGTAGGTGACAATATGGATTTTTTTTTTTTTTTTTTTTTTACATTTTTGCTCATGGACCCCTTCACACTCAGCAGACAGCTCTTGCCTGATGCGCTGGTCTCCGTGGCGGCTGCATTTTACTGCATGTAGTACACTGACTGTATGCAATAGGCCTACCTCACCCCGCATCAAATAATCCGAACTATCCCTTTAAAATTATTTACAATTATTACAATTATTTTCTCCAAACTCACAAGTGTCTAAAAAAGGTTATCGAGGTTGTATTTTATCTTTTCACTCTAAAATAAACGGTGATAGGATAATATAGAAACACCCCATCTCTTAAAATGTTTCTCTGCTGCACCGCCCCCATGAAAAGCTCCATGCAGCTGAATGAAGCGCTCCCTGTGTTTCTGCGGCTAACTGGAAAATTTGAAATGTGTTATATCGCGGATTTTCAGTTTTTCTATTTCCACTAAACTTTCCGTTCACGCTCTGCCGGGCTCCCTTTCCGCTCGATACGAGGACTGCAGCTGGATGGGACTCTGTCTGTGTGTGTGTGTGTGTGTGTGTGTGTGTGTGTGTGTGTGTGTGTGTGTGTGTGTTGTGTGTGTATGTGTGTGTGTGTGTGTGCGCGCGTGCGTGTGTGTAGTTTAATTGAAGGCAGTGGTCGCTATGTGTGAGAGAGTGAGTGAGTGTGTGTTTGTCAGCAGCGTAAAGTGTGTGTGATTGAGTGTGTGTGTCTGTGTGTGTGTGTGTGTGTGTGTGTGTGTGCGTGTGTGCGTGTGTGTGTGTGTGTGTGTGTGTGTGTGTGTGTGTGTGCGTGCGTGCGTGTGTGTGTGTGTGTGTAATTTCCTCTGACTACATAGCGACGTGTCACTTTCTAGAGAGAGAGAGGGAGAGAGAGAGATAGAGAGAGAGAGAGAGAGAGAGAGAGAGAGAGTCCTATAGGCACACTTTGTTTTTGTTTTTGTTTTCATTTTACACATAGGTCTCTCACGCCAATGAAAACCCTTTGAATTGAATTGAATTAAGAGAGAGAGAGAGAGAGAGAGAGAGAGAGAGAGAGAGAGAGTATTGATAACTATTGCTTAGCTATGTTTCACTGCTCACGCCCTTGGTGATTTGTTCGCGCTCGAGTTGGAATTCTCTCCTTCCTCCGCTCTTTAAAAACAAGGGGCTGCATTGTGCTCTCTCTTAGCACCCTCCCTCTCTCTCTCTCTCTCTCTCTCTCTCTCTCTGAAAAATGTATGCTATATAGGCACACACACACACACACACACACACACACACACACTGGTGTATGTTAGCTCAAAGCCATATAGCTTGAGTAGGCTATATTCCCATGATGTCACAAGCATTTTCCTATCAATATGGCGCTACAATACACACAGCTCATTGGCCGTTTGTGTAACTTGATTGTAATCACCTGGTAATTACAATCACCTGTTATTTTCCTACCAAGATGGCCGTGATGTCTTTTGTGAGGCTCCGCTGTAAAATAATTCTGGGAGCAATATCCGGTCTAGAACGTGAGCAGCTGTGTTTATGCTGGCTTGACGCTGCTTGGATACTATTCTGCACTGCAGCCCATGACTGCAGCGCGTGCCTCCTCGCATCGCATTTCCTTGTCGAACTCCGACGTTAAAAGTTTGCTTGTCACAAAATAACACTCATTTTGGGAATGTAGCCTAATGATGCGCATAGGAGCGCCCCAGGGGTGCGTCTCCAGCCCCTTCTGGTACGACCTCTACACCCACGACTGCGTGGCGACTCAATCTTCGAACACCATCGTGAAGTTTGCAGACGACACAGCAGTCGTGGGGCTGATCTCCAGGAGCGACGAGACGGCCTACAGAGAGGAGGTGGGGGCCCTGGAACAATGGTGCCAGGACAACCACCTCTCTCTGAACGTCTCCAAGACCAAGGAGATCATTGTAGACTACAGGAGGGGGGGGGCGCACACCCCCCAATCACCATCAATGGCACAGTGGTGGAAAGGGTGGACAGCTTCAAGTACCTGGGAGTCAATATCCACCAGGACCTGACTTGGGCCGGTCACACCGCCACTGTTGTCAAAAAGGCCCCACAGCGACTACACGGACTCAGGCCCTGAAGAAATTTGGGCTAAGGCCAGAAATCCTTAGGGACTTCTATAGAGGCACCATTGAAAGCCTGCTGACTGGCTGCTTCACCACCTGGTACGGGAACTGTACCACCATGGACCGCAGGGCGCTAAGAAGAGTGAGGCACGCGGCCCAGCACGTAACAGGATGTGAGCTGCCAGAACTGCAGGAACTGTATAACCAGCGGTGCCTCAGGAGGTCCCTGATCATCAAAGACACAAACCATCCCCACAACAGCCTGTTCTCCCTGTTACCCTCAGGGAGGAGATACAGGGTCCCAAAAGCACGCACAAATCGCTTGAGGGACCGTTTCTTCCCGCAGGCCACGAGACTCCTTAACATACACAAATAGTGTAGTAGCCGTACTGTACCGTACTGTAGCTGCTACCATTACGTATGTCTAATGTTTAATTGTATGTTTAATTAGGTATATGCTATTTGCACCTGTACGTCAAATACGTCGAATTTAAAATGTTTAAGCACGTCTAAAGTATGCACATGACATGTGCACCTATGTGCAGTGAATATGCCACTGTCTCTGACTTGTCGTATCACTCTACTGCCTTATTGCTTGTTGTGTCTCTTGTTGTTTTTGCACTCATATGCCCTGTTATATTTGTACTATGTTGTAAACGGAGTCCACAGCACAAGAATTTCACACGTGATACTTGTACCATGGAGTGACAATAAAAAATCTTGAATCTTGACTCTTGAAT
>NW_028150793.1:0-17500 GCF_964638095.1 Poromitra crassiceps | reverse complement strand
GCCGGCCGGGGAGACGCTCGAAGGGAGGTCCGTGGAGAGAGCGCAGCGCTCCTCCTGGGTAAACTCCGGCGGGGCTGGGGAGGGGCGGACCGGGCAGGCTACCCCCGCTGCTCCCGTACAGTCCCGGAAGAGAAGCGCAGGACGGCGAAGAAGAGGAGGGGACATGGTGATAGCCGCTGGACACGAGCGCGCACGAAGAAGCAGCAGGAAAGCAGTGAGAGGCAGAGGAAGAAGAAGACGCAGGCGGAGAAGTAGGAGAGGGGAAGAGCAGACCAGAGCAGCTCGCGCCGGCCGCTTGTTGGTATTTGGAAAACAGCGCGCTGGCGAAGTACAGGGAACTCATAATTTGGCGGTGCCGGTGATTTGTAGGCCCGGGGCGGTTTAATGTCGAGTTTTTACGAGGCACCGTGAATTATTGGCGGGGTATTACTGTCTAGATTTACACCAAAAAAAATCACCCCTCCCCACCCCTCCCTCTCTCGGTCGCTTCCCTCAGGAACCACGTGACCCGGGGTCCATGTGATGTCAAGATGTCCAATAGCCGACGGGGTTTCCCCTCTGGCAGTATGTTGTAACGTTGTTAAGGAAAGAAAAAGTGCAACACACACACACACACACACACACACACACACGCACACACACACACACACACACACACACACACACACACACAGAACAACATAATCTGGGTCTGGTGCTGACTGACAGCAAAACACCCAGAGAGATCAATAGCCAACAGCTCAGCTCAGCCTCAGATCGTGTCCACTAAGCAGGCGCATGTCGGAGCTGTGGAAAAACGGCTGAGGTTTACACATATCCCGCTGAAACTTGAATCCTGCAGGGCTGCAGTTGGAAATGGGCAAATAGCGTGCGCAACAAGCGGAAAGCACCGTTAGATGTGGTATTGATAGGTCTAGATTGCCCGGAGGCCCGTGCGTAAAGTTCACCGCGAGAAAAACACCATTCACAAGGGCGCCCTTAATGGTGTCTCCTTGTCCTTGGACCGATAATAAGCCACTGTGTAGGGACCACACATGGAGAGAGAGAGCGCGAGAGAGAGAGAGAGCATCACAAGAAGGACACGTTTGTTTTGCTCTCAGTCCCAGAATATAACTTTTGAAATTATCATGACGTAATGGTCACGGTCGCAGTAGCTGGCACATCATTCAAGTTGAATTCGACCATTGTAATAATGTAACTAACTGCATCTCCTATGGCAGCTGGTTCTCAGTGTGGGGTCGTTGAAGGTTGTGGGTCCCCAGCAATTGGTAAATTGCGCCATATCATTTCAATCAGTTACCTCAGATAATGTAGAATAAGATAATGTAGAATAAGCCTGTTTCGCAAGTCTCTGAGAGGGATTCGGGACCAATAATATCCAACAACAAAATATCTGGGTCAAATGGGGGTCCGTGCCTCTGTGGACCTATAGGGGTCCACCGTCCTTGATATAAAAAAAAATGGTTGAGAAATCAATGTCCTATGCACGAGGAGAGGACGGCAGAATGGCTCGCGTGCTAGTTGATCATCTTCAACTCTTCCGGGAAGGGCTGCCTGCCGTTTAACTTCACTGATCTCATAAGTGGGTGGCTCCACTTTCGAGGCCGCTCAAGTGTCCGGTAAGATAAACCAGGCGCACCTCCAGCTCAAGTGGGTCAAATATTTGCGCCCGTTCCCAGATCTGCCTTCCTGCCTCCGGTGTGATTTACAGCCACTCAGCAGCCTTGCGCGCGGCTTCCCTGCCATGGGAGGAAACTCACCTGGCGCGCGCAGGTGCTCGGGTCAAGGCACCGGGGCCTCGAGGCTGCCGTTTCCTTGACGCTGTACCAGGCGTCTTCTTCTCCGTTTTGTGAGAGAGTTGTTAACAGCCCTAAAAAGGAGTTTACAGCCGTGCGTAAAAGCTAACCGTTACAGTGTGTGTAATTTTACCAGTACACTTTTTTGTTGCTCTGATGTGTTTGTGTGTGTATGTGTGTGTGTGTGTGTGTGTGTGTGTGTGTGTGTGTGTGTGTGTGTGTGTGTGTGTGTGTGTGTGTGCGTGAGTGTGTGTGCGTGCGCGCGCACGCGTGCTGTTTTGTGCTTAAACGCCCCCCCTTTTCCTCCCACGTGCCTCTCAAAGCATGTTTAAAATGTTTGTGGTTCCAGAGGAGTTTTCTCCTCGTGGCACCAGGAGACATTTTAGCATACGTAAGAAACGCTTGGATGCGTCATGCGTAAAAACCTATCTTCCTCTCCAAACTCCAATAAAGCAATTTAAGCTGTTCCAAACCAAACACGCTAAGTGTTAACACTGCTGTTAACTCATAAAATTAGAGGAAAGGAGCTGAGGAAGACCCGCGGCTGCTCCTTGCGTAAAAACCAAGCAGCTGTAGCCTAAAGTTATAGTCCGCCTCTATTAAAAAGTGTAGAAAAATGAATTATACTTTAGTATCCTGACCCTATTTACAATGCAGCATCTTTCAAATATTTTTTTAATCTGATTTCCGGCCTTTCACTCAGAAACTGGTTTAGATGATGGAATCTGGTGAGTGGTGATGCTGGATTCCCAGCGGCGGTTTGTCTGCAGTCCAGTAGCATGTCTTTCTGTGGATGTAAAAATGTCCCTCAACACAAAACCAACACACCTCAACCCATTCCCCAATATGTCAGACTGCATCAGAGAGACATCTCTGTTTGGGATAACACGGCAATTTCCCATTTCTGTCAGTGTTTGGGGGATAAATCAAGCGCACCCCAGTGCGGCTCAGATTGGAAACACATACTCAGACACATATATGTGTATAAATATAAATATCTGTCTTTAATGCGGGCTGCGGCGTCTTTGATCCTCCCAGATGGAAACAATCCGACCTCAAGCCGTCATCTGCATGATGATGATGGAAGATAGTGTAATGGCGGATAAGAGGGCGGTAATGATGAGAGTGGAGGGCCACGTCATAAATAAAGGGGTTCGCCGTCTGTTGTTTTAAGAGGCGATTTCCGAGTCGAGGCTAAATGTTTGGCCTCGTGAACTGAACGGTTTTATCAGTCTGGGTGCTGACAGGATATACAGAGGCCTCAGATAGAGCAGAGAAGAGAAGAGGGAGAAGACACTTCAGTTGCCAGAATAAAATGTTGGCATGTTAACGTTTCTGCAAACCACGGATACGTTGAATCTCAACGTTTGTGAACTAAAAATATGTTGCAACATTTATTTTTCTATTCACTACGTAGGCCTAGTGGTCGTGTAGTGACATTGTTATTTCATACCCTAACCCAAACCATAATATTAATTACATTGCCAAAGTCGTCCTAACCCAAACCATAACTTAACCAATGTGTTTTAGTTGCCTATAGTGTTGCAGTAGCCAGCTGTATGTCAAAACAAAATGTGTGACAGACATATGAATCGGCCAACCACGGGCAGCGTGACGCAACTCATGGGGTGGTACATTTTGAACAATCCACCAATGCACGCAGAGAGCCGGACTTCCAGAACAGCCCAGCCAATCAGATTTTACCGGAATTCCTACGCAAAACGCGGAAATGCAGTTGGCACATGAGACTAGACGGTGGAGGGGGAAAACTGGGCTGACTCACCAAAGGACAGTGCTGTGGCTCTACACAGGATTGGGGATTCAAGAGCAGGTAGGCTAGATAGACCTCTGTTCAGATGTGTGTTTACTGCGGGGGTTGAATCTAAATGCTAACTATGCTGGCTGGGAAGAAAGGGAGGATGTATGGTGCATTGACCACACGTCTATATGACGAGACACCGCCTGAATGTATACGCTATTAACGCTAAAGTTGTTTTATTTGCATAACGTTTTGAAATCAATATAATTTGTGTTGGTAAACGCTCCTGTGTTGGAGGACTTGTTGAAATGTTGATTTGCAATGTATTTTTTTTATTCACAAACGTTCAATGTACCCTTGTTTCCAGAAGTGTAACATGCAACGGAACAATGTGAGGGAAACAGAGTTCAGGGTTATGCCTTGTTCCTTTTTCACTGGGAGTTACGACTTTCCCAGTTGAATGATGTCACACCCGAGTTGACCGTGTTCCAGTATAGGGCTAAAACAGTTGGAAAACCAGCCAGGGTTAGCTCTAGCCATTGTTTACAATGACAGTCCCCAATATTTTTGCGCCATAGCAACATGTCCACAGATAAAAGTTAGAGACTATTGTGTGCGACAACCGATTTAATGGAACAGAAATAAGACAGAAATGCTAATATACAGTGTATTACTTCACTACTATGTGTATTACACACTACTACGGGACGGCTGTAGCTCAGGAGGTAGAGCGGGTCGTCCACTAATCGTTTGGATAAAAGAGGTCGGCGGTTCGATTCCCGCCTCTCCAGTCTGCATGTCAAAGTGTCCTTAGGCAAGATACTGAATCCCAAATTGCTCCTGATGGTGTGCCAGCACCCTGCGTGGTAGCCTGCCGCCATTGGTGTATGAATGGGTGAATGTACCTACTGATTGTAAAGCGCTTTGGATAAAAGCGCTATATAAATGCAGGCTATTTACCATTTTACCATTTAATACTGTTGATGTGGAAGCTGCCATCTTGGATTTTGAGGTGGGGTGAGGTTAGCCTGGGTAAACCCATCCCCCACGTGACCTGCTCTCAGACCTGTTCTCAGTTCACGTGGTGGCTGGGTTTACCTAGGCTAGGGTGAGGTTAGCCTAGGTAAACCCAGCCCCCACGTGACCTGCTCTCTCAGTTCCCAGTCACTAGTTCCTAGCGACTGAGAACAGGTCTGAGAGCAGGTCACGTGGGGGATGGGTTTACCCAGGCTAGGGTGAGGTTCCCCCGACACTCAAAGTATATGAAATAGACTTCAGGTGATGTCACAGGGGGCTTCCCGTCTGTGGGAAATTCCAAGTTCACCATGCAAATGGGACATGGTATTAGTTTGGGAGCGGGGGTGGGGCACTGCTCATGATGTCACTAAAGAACCTGTCCTTTTAAAGGTGTTGTTTTCTCTCGTTGTTTCTTTTTCCGCCCTCTTCCATTTGGTAAAGGATTGAGACAGTTGAACAAAGTCATCGTCATCATCACCTTCATCATCAGCTTCATCATCAGCTTCATCATCAAAATCATCATCGTCATCACCCCTCCCTCATGACAAACCTAGAACTCGTATAACTACACTATAGTTCACACAAAACGGACAGCGCAACATTGACATTTTTTATTAAATTTTTCTTGTTTTTATTTTTATGAATCTTCTTATTTTATTGTTTCTTCTTAATCTGCACTGTGCGCATGCTTTTTACCCAAAGAGAGAAAAGGAAGACAACATAAACAAACACCACCGATCAAAAAACGAACTAAAACGAGAAACGACAATTAGAGAGTGTGTAAAAAAGAGATCCGACCTACTAAAACAGCATAAATAGGCAGTTTCATGTTGTTGGAATTTTCATTAATTGCTACGTCATCATCATCATCATCAACATCATCTTCATCACCAATCATCGCCATAACAACAACAACATATAAGTGAGAAGTACAGTAAAAAGTGCACCATCATCATTTTTTAACTTAAAAACTATACAGCTGCCAAAGATAAAATTGTTAATGATAAACTTCTAACAATATAGAATTGTTTTCACGATACGTGTTCCACAAAGAAAGGAAGCTATCATTTTTCTTTCTTTTTTTGTTTGTTTTAGACACTAGAGTAAACTATGTTTGTTTGTTCAGCGCAATCTCACAGGAAATTGTGTAATAGCAATGTTTGTCCACAGCACGGAACATTGTAGTTTCACAATAACGAGCCTAAAATTGTTAGACCATAAAAAATTTCGAGCTTTTCCCATTGATGTGGTCATGGTGAGCGAGTCTTTCACACTGGAGAGCTCATGTGCCAGTGTGTCCAAAGTGTAGGCTATGTAAGTCATATTTTACGGTTTTGATATAACCCTAAAAACCATAACCCAAAGTTGTTTTCAAGTTAACATTTACGTTAACCAAGTTTGGTTGCAAATTTATGTTGACTTAAAAGTTTGCGGAAACCAAACCTTTTATTCTGGCGAAAAAGCTGTTGCCGTGTAACAATTTTACAGATGTTATTGGGGAACTACAAAAATGTTACCATGTAAACGTAACAAGTTTAGAGCCATTATTGTAAAACTACAATGGTTTGCACTGTGGACCAACGTTGCTATTACACAATTTGTTGTTCGACTGCGTTGGTTTGTTTTGTGTTGGATTGCTCCACCCCAACCCCCCACCCGCCCGCCCCTCCACACCACATCAATTTTGATTTTAAAAGTACAAATGTGTCATCTTGTTCTTTCTTTTGTTCTTCTTTTGTCCTTCCTGTGGCCTCTACAGTCTGTAGAGAAGCGCAAGGGCCTCCAGTCCAGTTCGGCCCACCAGTCACCATTTTGGAGATTTTTAAGTTTTCCCGGTCTATCGATTGAATCGTAGAGACACCGGGGCAGTCCAACGGCATCAAACAACTCCAAAATCCCATCCCCAACCCCAGGCCCTGTCCAACCCGTTCGCATTCACAACTCAACAAATACTGATGTTTGGTCTGAACCTTTTGGCATCACATTTTAACACACTGGGTACCCCTTTTGCAACATTTTTCGACGTGCAGAGTAGTCCAATAGACTTCTATAGAACTCCCACAACATGCAGGGTAGTCCAATAGACTTCTATAGAACTCCCATAACGTGCAGGGAAGTCCAATAGACTTCATTAGAACTCCCACCATGTACAGGGTAGTCCAATAGACTCCTATAGAACTCTCACAACATGCAGGGTAGTCCAACAGACTCCTATAGAACTCCCACAACATGCAGGGTAGTCCAATAGACTTCTATAGAACTCCCACAACGTGCAAGGTAGTCCAATAGACTTCTATAGAACTCCCACAACGTGCAGGGTAGTCCAATATACTTCTATAGAACTCCCACAACATGCAGGGTAGTCCAATAGACTTCTATAGAACTCCCACAACGTGCAGGGTAGTCCAATAGACTTCTATAGAACTCCCACAATGTCTGAAATTGGGAGTGTGACAATTAAATAAAACGTGGCCAGTAAGGGCGTTGCGGTCGGGGTGGCAGATACGTTTCCCTTTGAGGCCGATGACTGGGGTTCCTTCCCCAGCATTTTCAAAGTGGCCTACTTCTCAAGTCGTTTTAGTTGCCTAACCATAATCCTGACACAAGTTGTTGACTACGGTCTCATGGTGTTGAAAATGAGGAAAGAGGGTAGCCAGTGCATTAAAAAGAGTGATGCCAAGGGGCTCTGACCAAACAGCTGTATTTGACGGGTCAGGAGTGATAACGTATTGCCATGTCCTGTCCATCATTTACACGCTCCTCTTCATCCTCCCAACATGTTCTCGCCTTTTCTCCCTACATTTGCTTGTTGGGTTTCTCACAGCAGTCCTCACTCACGGCGGCCTGTGACCCCGCCGCGCCCGCCCCCGTGCCCGCCCCCGCGCCTTCCCCACCGTCGTGCAGCTCCTTCTCCCTCTTCTCCCGCTCCACCTCCTCCTGCTCGCTCTTGCTGCTGGGGAACTTGTCCTTGTTGTTCTCCTTCTTCCACTTCATGCGGCGGTTCTGGAACCAGATCTTGACCTGCCGCTCTGTCAGGGCCAGCGCGTGCGACACCTCGATGCGCCGCTTCCGCGTCAGGTAGGGGTTGAACAGGAACTCCTTCTCCAGCTCCAGCGTCTGGTAGCGGCTGTAGGTCTGCCGGCCGCGCCTCCTGCCCGCAGCTGCTGGGGGGGAGAGTGCAGGGGGGAGTAGGGGGGGTGGGGGGGGGGGGAGGGGTGACATCATTAGAGAGATAAAGTGATAAATACATTCAGCGTTATTTGCTTATTGCTTAAAGCCCCTGTTTAATGGTAGAGCTTGTCACTACCCGATCTGCGCACCTCCGCAATTTGCACAATGGAGACGGGAGCAGGTCCGCCATCTTGCACAGCTACGTACAGCGACTTCACTTGGACAAACATCTCTATCCGATCCGTGCAAAGCGCAAATGTCAACAGTAATGTTTAGCAGCTAGTCTTAGCTGTCTGTAGCTAACACTAGGAGCTAGCGAGCTAATGATAGCCTTGATGTTAACTATTGGGGCCATTCCATTAAAACTGGGAAATGGGAATGTGACGGTTCAAAGGTCATGAGCTCCGACGGTGACACCACCAGTGCTCTGATTTTCTCTGCCAAACTTGGGGGAGCCTCAGGAGCCCCGACCTCAAAAATCCAAGATGGCTGCTCCGCGCATCAAAAATAGTCAAAATCATAGTAAATAGGCCTACTACACTGTTTATTAGAACTTTGTCTCCACACAGCCTACAAGATCACGAGCAAACCACACACACACACACACACATACACACACACACACAGACCGCCGCTTATGGTGGGGTGGGGGGACCTTTGAACCAGCACAGGAAGTAGTCGGTCAACTTTACACCCATTAGGTATCTAGCTCGTTATGTTTCAGATAGGCTAACTCCAGATAGCTACATTGACAGTTTATTATTTGTCAGTTTGAATCAGTCACGGTAGGAAACTCAAATGAATAACTACTGCTAAGTAAACAAACTGGCCAGGGGATGCAAATTGGGTAGTCAAACTCAATGCTAATAGGGTTTGTCCAAATAGAGTACAGCAGGAATGTGTCGGAAGTAGCAAATCACCGCCATGTTGGTTCGTAAGGGAAAAGCCTATGGGATTTTACAATGGGGATTTCAGTTAAATGAATGAGATATGGTCTGTGGTTCACAAAAGTTTATGGGAGTGTACATTTGTGTTCAGCAAGATAGTCTTCACAAACGAGGAGCACTTTTATCACTTTTGAAGCGTGACTGTGTTTTTTAACACAATTTTCAGAAAATGCTTCAAAAGTCATAAAAGTGGTCCTCATTTGTGCATGAAGATTATCCTATACTGAACACAAATTTCCACTCCCATAAAAGTTTGTTAACCACCGACCTTATTTCATGCATTTAACCTAAATCCTAAATCTATTTTCCCCTTATGAACCAACATGGTGGCGATTTCTGGGTAAGCCTACAAAAATATGTGATCCCTGCGGTTCTCTATGTCTATGGGGTAGCCGTACATAGGTATCCAAGATGGCGGACCCGCTCATGCATGCGCAGATCGGGTAGTGACAGAACACCTGGTTAGTCGGACGTAATCTGATTCTGTGCAACGCTATTTGCGTAAGATAACCTGGCCCGTTCTTATGAAATAGCTATTTACATACGTTGCTAGCACTGCTAGCACAGAAAAACAAAATTTCTCAATGACCGAGCAATGCATTTCACCATAGCATAGCTAACAGCTAGCAAGCTATAGCACATGTCACCAGATCCAAAATGTCACCATTGTACGTTTCTAGAATCAGAATAATTTATGTTATTCACGTCGTAGAGTCTGGAGGCCACCTCGCGGTGTATCGTTCCCGACTAACAGCTCCTGACCCAAACCATAACCCTAAACCCAACCAAGTTGCTTTTGTTGCCTAAACCCAACCGTTGTTTTGTTTGACTATTAGGCCTACTTGAACACCGATTTGAGCCGCCATCCCGCGACATGTTACCGATCCAAACCGTTCTGGTATGTAAGTAATGCTTTGCGAGTCACACTACCGGGCCAAGTCGGTGGTCACGCCAACTGAGCGCGGGTCGGTAACCGAGTAGTGCAGGGCGAAGCCAGCTCGGCCAAGTAACTTGAAGAGCTGTCTGTCCTGGAGGACTCTCAACGGTATAAAAAAAAGCATATTTTACATTTCCGGCATATTTTACATTTCCGTGGATTCTACATTGCCAACATTTTATTCTGGCAATTGGGTTGCTAGCTCATCCATAGGGATAAACATCTTTAGCTTTTCACATGTTTTCACATGATGTTGGGATACATCTGAAAAATAAATATTGTTGACGGTTTAAAAATTAGCCTATATGAAATCATGTGTGGATTTTCAAATGTGACTTTTTTTTTACCCTCAGGAGTGCACAGGCAGCTGGGCATGCGCACAAACTTTCCAAATATCTTCTTTCTCACCCAGAGTCCACGAGCTAACAACATTACAGAAACACAGAAACTCCCGTTCTTCTCCCCATTATGAACTCCCATTCGCCAGCCAGTCAGATGTGATCACGCACACACACACACACACACACACACACACACACACACACACACACACACACACACACACACACACACACACACACACACACACACACACACACACACACACACACACACACACACACACACACACGCACGCACACACACAAACTCACACGCACACGCACACACCACACTCTCTCTCACGCACGCATACGAACATGCCCCCCCACACACACACACACATCATGCACGATATTTTACAGAAATGATAGCAGACCGATAAATATTTGATGAAGCAAACGCATTGGAAAAAAAGCCCTGCACAGCAAGCTTCACGAATGAGATTATGATAATAATAATAATAACAATAATAATTATAATAATTATAATTATTATAATAAGTATAATTATTATAATTATTATAATTATTATAATTATTATAATTATTATAATTATTATAATTATTATTCTTAATATTCTTATTATTATAATAATTATAATAATTATAATAATTATAATTTGAAATGGTGAAAAGAAAAGAAAAGAAAAGAAAAGAAAGAAAAGAAAAGAAAAGAAAAGAAAAGAAAAGAAAAGAAAAGAAAAGAAAAGAAAAGAAAAATAAATTAAGCAAACTTATGAAACCCAGGCAGTTTGTCATGTTGTTTTTGTTTTGTTTTTTTACTGTATTTGAACTCACATTAGGCGCGCTTTCCGTATGGCTATCACTGGACGATACGATGCATTTTCCAAACATAGACACCCATGATAGAAATGTTGTCAATAAATATATGCTAATTTGTCATTAGAGCTCAAATACAGCATATTATAACAGAAAGTGTTGGCAATTGAAGCGGGGTAAATTAAGATAGATAGATCATTCGATAGTTCAAATTCAAATTTACAGTTTTCCACACAAACGATGTGATGTTAATTTACGTAACCTATATAGCCTATTTAAAATAATCTAAAACAGCTTGTGGCAAACTGTATTATGCAGAAGGAAAGGGTAACTCGTAGACCATAGAAAAGCAATGCTGCGACATTTATTTATGTATTTATTTATTTATTATATTAATTTAATTTACTGAAACATTTATTAAAAGTTAATTCAGATACGATCAGCATTCAGCATGTATAAAGGGGGAAACGAGCAGAAGTGCCGGCTGAGACAAAATAAGCGCACATACGCTGCGCAAAAACACACGCAAATTTAACATATCATCCTGATGTCTGCAGTGTCAGAAACGAGAATGAGAAGAGAGAGAATTACGAGAATTAAAGTGTGTTATGGCAAGAAGAGGAGAGAGTGCGACATATAAACAAGTGCGCATTGTTGTTACAATATTTCAATATGTCGCCCCATGAAGTGATAGATTTAGTAAGAATATTTGTGGAAAAATAATTCCATAGTCGTATCGAAGGTGTTTGTTTTTTATACGGTGAGAAAATGTAGGAAGAATGCATAATTTTACATAATCCTATATGAGGTTGTGTATTGGTAATATGATGGTGAACAACTTATTGGAGGATGAAAGCAAAGAGCATGGAACATTCACAGAGTAGACCCTTAGTCATGTCGCTGTCATGTGTTATTTGAGATTTTTTTATTTGGGGGGGGGGGGGGGTCTATAAGACAGTTGAGAGGACGACGCAGCTAGGTTGTAAACTTTACATTTCCCTCTGCTATGGCTCAGCTGCTATTTGCTCGTGCGTGCTATACGCTGATCTGATTTGTTGGCGTCTTTTTGTATTTTAACCCCTGGCTGCAAACCAAACCCCTCCTCCCTCCTCCATGCAGGACAATAAAGTTTCTGGATTGAATTAAGGGAGAGGGCAACGAGTTCCATGGAAATGCAGTTAGTCCTAATCACATATAGACCTGCGTGTTCTGTGCTGATGCCATTATGTTATGGGTTCAAACATGGCAGGTAAACGTTATGGAAAACTATTTTAGTGCAATATCTCCAATGATCCAAACTCCCACGAGGGGGCTTCTACATTTAAGGAAGTCCATTCAGTCTCAGCATTGGATTTGGAAAAACAATCAAGGCTCTATGGAAACACGCGGGCCTATACAAATGCCTTGTATGTGTTATCTGTCAGAGGGCTGGCGCCGTGATTTTCTGTGTGGACTGGGGGGAAGTGGGCGCTGCTGTCACCGGCCTGTTAGGCCGAGCAGCTCGTCAGTTAAGGGAAATGGGAAACACTTTTTTCAGGATAAAATGGCAGCCGCGACACTTTGATCGGAAGGGCTGATGGTGATGTCGAGCCCTGAGCCCGGCGAGAGTCCATGCTCTGCCCGCTGAGACACAGCAGCACAGCGTATCTTATAGGGCCTAGGCTATAGGTACAAACTAATATATGGCATGGAATGTGGTTGTGGTGTAGACAGCCGTATATAGATAGATATAGTTTAAACATCCTATCAACAAAAGCCTAATTTGTTCATAAGTCAATGAGCCGCTGTCGAGTGAAAACATCTTAACTCCACTTTTAAGCATTGTTCATGGTTTTGCTTCAGTTGAAGATCGGTGGCTTAGAAATATAGTTCTGCAAACATTGAGGTTATAAAAGGCGCTATAGTTATGAAAGCGAATTAAAAAAATATATAAAACGAATTAGATATGAAACCTTTGGAAAACTAATTCAAGACTTTATAATAAAAAACTAATTAAATATGAAACTGGCTAATTGGAACCTTTACAAAGCCATTACATTACGAAACCTTTTACAGAAACCAATTAAGTCTATATAAACTGAAACAAGTCTGTTGACATTTTGGAGAGGCAATGTTTCCACTAGACGAGGACGCGAATGTTTGGAGCGTTAAAAAAAACTGACGTCATTACAGAAGTACATTCATATCACATTCTTAACATGCCTCTCCTTTTTAAGCTATGGGGAGAATGCTTTATTAGGTCCAGCAACACTCAGTCGTAAAACAGTGTTCTCGGGTTTAGAGAGGCATTGGAGACGTGTTCAGTAAGTAGGTTACTCTCACACAGCTCCTCCGCTCAGGGGTTTATGGCATGGGGGTGGAGAGGGGGTGGAGGAGCATGAGATCCCTCGTTATAACACAAATTATGAAACGCACCCCCTCGTTAACTGTACATATTTCAGAGGAAACGCATTCCACCGCTGCGCACCTTCCTTCTTTCTGTTTGAAACCGTCGCTCGGAGCGCAGGCGCCATGCGTCTTTTCCTGATATTACTAAATAATACATTTACACGGTGAACAAAACGATATCCCGTGCATGCGCCTGCGCGCACACAGCCTGTCCAAAGCATTCCTGGCCCGCAGCAGAGTGCGCGAGCAGCACGGTTTGGCACGTCTGGCTTCCTGTTTTGACTCGACTTTTGGCCTCTGCGCGCAGCTTCCCCCCGGCCGCGCACACATGTAGGATCAACTATATACTGTTTGAAAAATGCGCGCATTCATCATAGCACTAATCGCTGTCATCATTCGTAAAGGCTAAACTCTTAAGAAGTCGTTTGGAACGCACTGTATGAGTGCAGCCGGCCATATATAAAGCGGAGGTGAAGGGATTGGAAAGGCGCAACAGCACAGGGGAGCATGGAGACAAGTGTTAGGAAAATACAACACAGGCCTCGCTGATATGAATTACGGGCAGTATATATACAGGCCGCGCAAACAGCGATCCACCAATAGCCTACAGTAAGGATGCACCCGCATAATAAACACATAACCTACTGGAAGGCAGTGAAACTGCAAGTGCACAGAGTCTTATAAAAACAGATATGGGGACCCATAAGCGGCATATTAGAGACATGTGTGTCTTATAAAAACACCAAGAAGAGAGAGGGAGAAAGCAGCTGCAGCCTCGAGGTGAATCAGCCCCCCCCCCAATCCCCCCTTTTCTCTCTCTTTTATGATCGCAGGCTAATCATGAAGCCACAAAAGTCCCGTACAGGCCATAACCATAATCCCCACTTTAAAAAATACAGCCTACAAGATCACGAGCAAACCACACACACACACACACACACACACACACACACACACACACACACACACACACACACACACACACACACACACACACACACACACACACACACACACACACACACACACACACACAGCCCAACAAAATATATGGGTTCAAACAAAATAGGCTAGTATACATGTCAATCCTTTCACACTGCTCCCTCTCTCTCTCTCTCTCTCTCTCTCTCTTTCTCTCTCTCTCTCTCTCTCTCTCTCTCCTTCTCCCCTCTCTCCCTCTCTCTCTATCTGTGTCTCTAACAAAAACGCCATCTTGCGTGATCAATCTTGTTGTGGTATAGGTTTTAAGCTATCAATTATAACAACGGTTTCCCTATTAAAAAAATCTCAGATTTATCCTGCATGGGACAGTGATTTATAATATGATCGCGGTTAATTGATGATCGGAAGGGGGTCGAATTTCAGCATACTCATATCTGGCACCATAAACACACAAAAGACCACTGACTGCTCTCTCTCTCTCTCTCTCTCTCTCTCTCTCTCTATCTCTCTCTCACTCTCTCTCTCTCCCTCTCTCACACACACACACACACACACACACACACACACACACACACACACAGCAACCCCTCTTTTCATTCAGCATGGAACCTGCTTCACGCGGTTTGTTATGATTTTACATATTTTCTTATTGGATCAGAGGCCTGCACGTTGAGAAACAACACGACCTGCCTGCATGTAACAGTGCTACACCCTAAATACAAACCCTTTTTATGGTCTCCAGACCCCCCCCCCCCCCCGCCAACACACACACGCACGCACGCACACACACACGCACGCACACACACACACACACACACACACACACACACACACACACACACACACACACACACACACACACACACACACACACACACACACACACACACACACACATACACACCTAACCCTGCTTTAACCCTGTGGGGAAACGGCCACCGTGTAGCCAAATAATCCCAGAGACCGCAGGCGAGTCGTAAAAGCAGAGGGCAGTAAAAGTTTAACCCGGGTCAGACTGGAGAATGAGGCTATCCCCCTCTGCTTCTCCAGTGCCTCTCTGTGTCCTGCCTCTGCTTCTCCAGGGTCTCGCTCTGCCCTGGGTCCCCTCGCCTCTCTCTCTTCTCTCTGGGGCTTTTAGGGTTCACTTCTCCCCCTCTCTTTCTCACCTCTTTCTGTCTGTCTTTCTTTATTTTCCCGTTTGTCTCTCTCCCCTCCTCTCCTCTCCTCTCTCCTCCTCTCCTCTCATCTACCCTCCTCTCCTCCTCTCCTCTCATACTCTCCTCTCCATCTCTCCTCTCCTCTCTGCTCTCCTCCTCTCCCTCTAGCCGTCCATTCTGCTGCTCGGCTATATGGCGGGGGTCATTACACTGTGAAGTCATTCACAAGTTTTGGTGCTGCCAATAAAACCATAAACGCTTTTGTCTCTCGCTTTGAACGCAGGAAACGCGTCCTGAGTTAATTGCCCTTCTTAAATTGCCCCTATCTGTTTTAAGACTTTTCCCACAACTTTCTCTCTCTCTCTCTCTCTCTCGTGTGTGTCGCTTCTCGCTCTCTCTCTCTCTGTCTCATACAGCCTGCCTTTTCCTCGCAAAGCAGCAGGGCTTGCTTTGACGCTCGTTCACCAACATGGACACTTGTGTTTTTGTTCTTATTTGAAGGAGAAAAGAAGAATCGAATAAATAAATAACAACCGCCATCTTTCCCTCGCTTAAACTACAGTTATTTGATTTTTCTTTCCCCCCCCTCACCTTGCGGCCTCATCCAGGGGAAGAGTTGCGTCGGCGAGGGGCTCTGCTCAGTCCCATCCGCGTCTTCGCCTCCCAGCCCGGGCGCGCCTCCGAGCTTGCAGTCGCTGTACTGCAGCGAGATGTCCGCGTCCCCCTGCGCCCCGAACAGCGTCTGCCGCTGCAGCGCGTCGTATCCTGCGTAGAAGTTGCCGGGCTCGCCGTGGCATGTGACCGCGCAGGGGCTCTGCTGGTAGGGGTTGCTGGGCAGCGTGGACGCGCCGTGGTGGTAGAAGTCCTGGATCTGAGTGTGCGCGGCGTGCTGGAAAGTTGCTGCGCCGGTACCGGGGCCGTACACCACGGTGGGCCGCGTGCCGGCCAGCTCCTGCGCAGAGAAGCCGCACTCGTAGTAGTTCGGACGCAACGAGTCCCCGCTTTTATATTTGGAGAACAGCGAGTTGACGAAATACGAGCTCATCTTTGTTGTTGTTATTATTTGTTTTTCTTCTGTTTCTTGAAGGAACCAAACGCAGTGAATGTTTTTTTCTGTTTCTGCCGTGCAGCTCCAGGCAGACACACACAAGGAGAGAGAGAGAGGGGGGGAGATAGGCAGAGTGAGAGAGAGAGAGAGGGAGAGAGAGGGGGGGGGGGGAGAGAGGCTGCTCGGCTACCGGTAATCGGTGACCGTTGTTGTGTGCTTCCCTCACGGCCACCACAACAAGCGAGCCGGCTGGGATGTGCGTAACGGTAACGGCAGCCAGCCACTGCAGCCACAATCACCCCGATTCCATGAAATTTCCAGCGTAGAAGAAGAAATTGAAGGAGAAGAAGAAGAGGAGGAGGAAGGGCTCGTGCGCATCACAATTCCGGTGTAGCTGCTGTAAACGGGAGCCTGGCTGTCGCGCTCTCAAACGGCTTTTCCGTGATTTACTCCTCTGCAAATGAGTTGTTTCATATTTTCTCTCTCTCTCTCTCTCTCTCTCTCTCTCTCTCTCTCTCTCTCTCTCTCTCTCTCTCTCTCTCTCCCTCTCTCCTGGCCGGTGTGTGTATGTGCGTGTGTGTATGTGTCGGTTTCAGGGATAATTTGCATCTATTATCAACTCTTCATCCCATTGGCTTTGCGCACGCACGTACACACACACTCACACGTACACACACGCGCACATAAACACACATAGGCTACACCGAGTGTTTCCTCCTTCCCCCCGCACGCCTGTAAGATAGTCTCCCGGTGTCGGCTCGAGCTCCGCGCGCCAGAGATAATGCAAGGAGGGAGGGAGAGAATGAGAAAAGATGAGAGGAGAGGGAGAGAGAGGGGAGAGAGAGGCATTAATATATTCAAGCGCAAGGGGGGAGAAACTTAATGAGAATTCTGCCGCTTTGCATCCGATCAAAATGCCCCCCCCCCACACATCTCCCCCTCCCCCCTCCACACACACAAACTAAACGCACACTCTTCTCCAGAAGGTCTCTCTCTCTCTCTCTCTCTCTCTCTCTCTCTCTCTCTCTCTCCAACCAAGAGGAGAATATATTGATTTCTTAGCAGCTATAGGAGCTAATAGGGAGAACTTTAAAGCGGTGGGAGAGGTTGCATTGTATTGGGATGCGTCGCGAGCATCTCGGTCATCTAATTAATTTTCTATGTGCCTTCTCCTAAATT
>NW_028150794.1:0-27026 GCF_964638095.1 Poromitra crassiceps | reverse complement strand
AAGACGCTTTCATGTAATATGTAATATCTAGCCTATATGCCTGGATATTCATGTGGCCATTGCAGAATTTCATCAGTTGGATTTGAGTGTTTTGTGTCATTGATCACTACTATAAATGGGATTTTGCCTATTGGCATCTAATCTGGTCATGCCATCTTCATGGAAACTGATGATCATCTCTGCTCTACTCATCTGCCTATGTGTTCCTGAAGGTACGAATAATTAACTACATTTGAGTTGAAGTAGTGGACATTAGATTGATCTCAATTTAGCTCTGAAATATATGTCCCCTTATTTTCAAGTATAATCCTCAATTTCTCATAATTCCATTGGGCTTTATCTGACCAAGCTTTTTTATTTTTTAAACCAAAAAGCCCTTTTTAATTAGATTATTATTATTGTTGTTGTTGTTGTTAGTATTAGTATTATTTTTTAAAGTGCCAAGTACTTTATAAGTATCAGTTTGGGCCAGACACTGATAATTTTTTACACCTGATCAAAGCTCTGTTTTGATGTAAAATAAATCAACAGACAATCAAACCCTCATAACTCTCATGCCGTGATGGACTAACATGGCATCTATTCATGGTGAACAATTTTGCCAATATGACCCTAAGCCTAAAATAAAGTTCCCACGACTTTAGATTTTTTTAAGTAGCCTATCTTTGAAAAACGTATCACTTACAGATTACAGTTGTAAGTTATATTAATGCCCAAATTTGCATATGTGGTAGCCATTTCACATGCCTGAACTTAGTTTGCAAAAACCTAAGCAATCTGTAAAAAAAATATATGCCTCAAATAATGTGCAAATATACAAATTAGGGTATTCATTATTTTAATATATTGTCAATTTGGCTACAATGGATCAATACCAAATTAGGAACAAGCATCAATATAACAGCTTATAGGAAGTGATTGACCGCATAAAAGATCTCTAATCTATCTCAGGGTTTTTTGACACTTGGACCCTTCAGCCCTCCAAGTGAAATCAGACCTCTTCGTATCAGCATTTTTTGTGCATATGTGAACACTCCAACAGAACTCAGACGCCTCTGAAGTGAACCAAACTTAGACCTCCTTGGGAGGTGGTCTGAGTTTGGTTCACTGCACTATTTCTTAGACGTTCCTCAAAGTTATTAATCTGCCAGGTCAGATGTGGACACTCGGTCTCAGACAGGTTGATGTCATCGATGGAGAAGCCTCCTGAAGAGCTTCCTGCTCCTTTATGAACCTCAAATTCCACCTGGAAGTCCATGGCGGCATCCAGGGGAACATGGTGGAGCTGCCAATGAGATGTGGGTGGACCTGTTGAACCACAACCCTGTTGTGGTTCACTTCACCTGTGCAGTGTAAAGACAAAGTGCTCCAGGTTCACTTATCTCATTGTTGGCTCTTTGCTCCTAACAACTTCAGTGAGTGCATCGTGAGTTAGTGCTATCTCACCTATGTGCCTATTTGCTGTTTTCTGTGTGTTTGTAATAGAATGTAACTATTACTAGCCTACATTAGGCTACATTAAACTACATTGGTTTAATGTAGGCTAGTATGTTACAAGGTTTTGAATGATGTGTTTCTTTTATCCAATACATACAATATATAGAAGTAGAAGAACAGCAATCTTGTTCCAAGTGAAAACTATTCCTAATCAAAGCAGTGAATGTCTGAGCTCCAGTGGAATTAGCCTACATATAGTGTGAAGAGAAAGAGGTCTGAGGCCCCATCAGAGCTGAAGTGGACCAGAAAGAGAACTGAGTCCTCTTTCAAATGAACTGACAATCTGAACACAAAAAGTGCGAGTCCCTTTCCTGTTGGTCGACTTTTTGGTCCAGAGGTCTGAGTTCAGTTCTTTTAAAGGGGTCCAAGAGTGAAAACACCCTAAATCTTGTCACTAATTAAATTGATAAATTATTATAATACAGTTAATCCGCTCTACAATTTTGGCATTTCATTTTTGACATCTCATTTCACCATTGTCCATTTGCCACCAAATCACAAAAAAATAAAACATAAAACAAGACTAGTTAAGCCGGACCCGGACTGCTGCCGTTGTTGCAGCACCCGGTACTCAGGTGGGGCTTGTCCACTGACACCTTTGGCCGTGCCCAGCCATGTCATGCCACGCCAATTTAGGTTTCCATTACTCTTTTTATTTGCCAAGCTGTGCCGAGCCGCACTCGAGATGGACCTCTGGAGTCGGGCCGTACCCGCCTCCAAGCGAGCTGCTCAAACGCAGCCAAGTTGAGCTAACCTGTGATGACCCCCCTTCCCCCCCTCAGGTCTGCTGCGAGCAGAGCGATGCAAAACTCTCATGTCTCGAGTGGTGGAAGCGGAGAGAACAACGTTTTTAAAAGCCTCTTTGTGTTTTAGCTTTAGCAGCTTCTAACTGAATCTCTGTGGTTTGAGGGTTAGTTTCTCTCCTGTGTTTCGCTTTGTACTTTCAGATAGTATCTGCTTCATTTGACCATTTCCTCATCGGTAAAATCCGTGTAAGTTACTGCCGAATTGATGAAAGCAATTTCATGCTGCTAGTCCTTCATACACTGATAACTAACAGAAGGCATTTTTTTTAAGGACTTAAACAAATGACTGGGGGGGGGGGGGGGGTGTACCATTTTGCCATTTTTCATCCCCCCCCCCCCCACTTTATTATTTTTTTGTTTTTCAACCTTTCTTCCACCACAGTGGCTTTGGCTGTCACTGTTGCAACTACTCCTGTTGCAACTACACCAGCTGCAACAACACCAGCTGTAACAACACCTGTTGCAACTACACCACGAGCAACTACACCAGCTGCAACAACACCTGCAACTACACCTGCAGCAACTACACCAGCTGTAACAAGACCAGCTGCAACAGCACCTGTTGCAACTACACCACTATCAACTGCACCAGCTGCAACTACACCAGCTGCAACAACACCTGTTGCAACTACACCACCAGCAACTACACCAGCTGCAACTACACTAGCTGTAACAACACCTGTTGTAACTACACCACCAGCAACTACACCAGCTGTAACAACAACTGCTGCAACTACACCAGCTGCAACAACACCTGCTGCAACTACACCACCAGCAACTACACCAGCTGCAACTACACCACCAGCAACTACACCAGCTGCAACTACACCACCAGCAACTACACATGTTGCAACAACACCTGCTGCAACTACACCAGCTGCAACAACACCAGCTGTAACAACACCTGTTGCAACTACAAAACCGGCAACTACACCAGCTGAAACTACACCAGCTGTAACAACACCTATTGCAACTACACCAGCTGTAGAAACACCAGCTGCAACTACACCACCAGCAACTACACCTGTTGCAACAACACCTGCTGCAACTACACGAGCTGCAACAACACCAGCTGAAACTACACCAGCTGTAACAACACCTATTGCAACAACACCAGCTGTAACTACACCAGCTGCCACTACACCAGCTGCAACAACACCAGCTGTAACAACACCTGTTGCAACTACACCAGCTGTAACAACACCTGCTGCAACTACACCAGCTGCAACAACACCTGTTGCAACTACACCAGCTGCAACAACACCAGCTGTAACAACACCTGTTGCAACTACACCACGAGCAACTACACCAGCTGCAACAACACCTGCAACTACACCTGCAGCAACTACACCAGCTGTAACAAGACCAGCTGCAACAGCACCTGTTGCAACTACACCACTATCAACTGCACCAGCTGCAACTACACCAGCTGCAACAACACCTGTTGCAACTACACCACCAGCAACTACACCAGCTGCAACTACACTAGCTGTAACAACACCTGTTGTAACTACACCACCAGCAACTACACCAGCTGTAACAACAACTGCTGCAACTACACCAGCTGCAACAACACCTGCTGCAACTACACCACCAGCAACTACACCAGCTGCAACTACACCACCAGCAACTACACCAGCTGCAACTACACCACCAGCAACTACACATGTTGCAACAACACCTGCTGCAACTACACCAGCTGCAACAACACCAGCTGTAACAACACCTGTTGCAACTACAAAACCGGCAACTACACCAGCTGAAACTACACCAGCTGTAACAACACCTATTGCAACTACACCAGCTGTAGAAACACCAGCTGCAACTACACCACCAGCAACTACACCTGTTGCAACAACACCTGCTGCAACTACACGAGCTGCAACAACACCAGCTGAAACTACACCAGCTGTAACAACACCTATTGCAACAACACCAGCTGTAACTACACCAGCTGCCACTACACCAGCTGCAACAACACCAGCTGTAACAACACCTGTTGCAACTACACCAGCTGTAACAACACCTGCTGCAACTACACCAGCTGCAACAACACCTGTTGCAACTACAGCAGCTGTAACTACACCAGCTGCCACTACACCAGCTGCAACAACACCAGTTGTAACAACACCTGTTGCAACTACACCAGCTGCAACAACACAAGCTGTAACTACACCTGTTGCAACTACACCAGCTGCCACTACACCAGCAGCAACAACACCAGCTGTAACAACACCTGTTGTAACTACACCACCAGCAACTACACCAGCTGCAACTACACCAGCTGTAACAACACCTGTTGCAACTACACCTGCTGCAACTACACCAGCTGCAACAACACCAGCTGTAACAGCTGTAACTACACCAGCTGCCACTACACCAGCTGCAACAACACAAGCTGTAACTACACCACCGGCCACTACACCACCAGCAACTACACCAGCTGCACCTACACCTGCTGCAACTACACCAGCTGTAACAACACCTGTTGCAACTACACCCGCTGCAACAACACCAGCTGTAAAAACACCTGTTGCAACTACACCTGTTGCAACTACACCAGCTGCAACTACACCAGCTGTAACACCTGCTGCAACTACACCAGCTGTAACAGCTGTGACTACACCAGCTGCCACTACACCAGCTGCAACAACACAAGCTGTAGCTACACCACCGGCCACTACACCACCAGCAACTACACCAGCTGCAACTACACCTGCTGCAACTACACCAGCTGTAACAACACCTGTTGCAACTACACCAGCTGCAACAACACAAGCTGTAACTACACCACCGGCCACTACACCACCGGCAACTACACCAGCTGCAACAACACCTGTTGCAACTACACCACCGGCCACTACACCAGCTGCAACAACACCAGTTGTAACAACACCTGTTGCAACTACACCAGCTGCAACAACACCAGCTGTAACAACACCTGTTGCAACTACACCAGCTGCAACTACACCAGCTGTAACACCAGCTGCCACTACACCAGCTGCAACAACACCAGTTGTAACAACACCTGTTGCAACTACACCAGCTGCAACAACACAAGCTGTAACTACACCACCGGCCACTACACCACCGGCAACTACACCAGCTGCAACTACAGCAGCTGTAACTACACCAGCTGCCACTACACAGGCTGCAACAACACCAGCTGCAACTACACCAGCTGTAACAACACCTGTTGTAACTACACCACCGGCCACTACACCAGCTGCAACAACACCAGTTGTAACAACACCTGTTGCAACTACACCACCGGCCACTACACCACCGGCAACTACACCAGCTGCAACTACAGCAGCTGTAACTACACCAGCCGCCACTACACAGGCTGCAACAACACCAGCTGCAACTACACCTGCAACTACAGCAGCTGTAACTACACCACCGGCCACTACACAGGCTGCAACAACACCAGCTGTAACAACACCTGTTGTAACTACACCACCGGCCACTACACCAGCTGCAACTACACCAGCTGTAACAACACCTGTTGTAACTACACCACCGGCCACTACACCAGCTGCAACAACACCAGTTGTAACAACACCTGTTGCAACTACACCAGCTGCAACAACGCAAGCTGTAACTACACCACCGGCCACTACACCACCGGCAACTACACCAGCTGCAACTATAGCAGCTGTAACTACACCAGCTGCCACTACACCAGCTGCAACAACACCAGCTGTAACAACACCTGTTGCAACTACACCAGCTGTAACAACACCTGCTGCAACTACACCAGCTGCAACAACACCTGTTGCAACTACACCAGCTGCAACAACACCAGCTGTAACAACACCTGTTGCAACTACACCACGAGCAACTACACCAGCTGCAACAACACCTGCAACTACACCTGCAGCAACTACACCAGCTGTAACAAGACCAGCTGCAACAGCACCTGTTGCAACTACACCACTATCAACTGCACCAGCTGCAACTACACCAGCTGCAACAACACCTGTTGCAACTACACCACCAGCAACTACACCAGCTGCAACTACACTAGCTGTAACAACACCTGTTGTAACTACACCACCAGCAACTACACCAGCTGTAACAACAACTGCTGCAACTACACCAGCTGCAACAACACCTGCTGCAACTACACCACCAGCAACTACACCAGCTGCAACTACACCACCAGCAACTACACCAGCTGCAACTACACCACCAGCAACTACACATGTTGCAACAACACCTGCTGCAACTACACCAGCTGCAACAACACCAGCTGTAACAACACCTGTTGCAACTACAAAACCGGCAACTACACCAGCTGAAACTACACCAGCTGTAACAACACCTATTGCAACTACACCAGCTGTAGAAACACCAGCTGCAACTACACCACCAGCAACTACACCTGTTGCAACAACACCTGCTGCAACTACACGAGCTGCAACAACACCAGCTGAAACTACACCAGCTGTAACAACACCTATTGCAACAACACCAGCTGTAACTACACCAGCTGCCACTACACCAGCTGCAACAACACCAGCTGTAACAACACCTGTTGCAACTACACCAGCTGTAACAACACCTGCTGCAACTACACCAGCTGCAACAACACCTGTTGCAACTACAGCAGCTGTAACTACACCAGCTGCCACTACACCAGCTGCAACAACACCAGTTGTAACAACACCTGTTGCAACTACACCAGCTGCAACAACACAAGCTGTAACTACACCTGTTGCAACTACACCAGCTGCCACTACACCAGCAGCAACAACACCAGCTGTAACAACACCTGTTGTAACTACACCACCAGCAACTACACCAGCTGCAACTACACCAGCTGTAACAACACCTGTTGCAACTACACCTGCTGCAACTACACCAGCTGCAACAACACCAGCTGTAACAGCTGTAACTACACCAGCTGCCACTACACCAGCTGCAACAACACAAGCTGTAACTACACCACCGGCCACTACACCACCAGCAACTACACCAGCTGCACCTACACCTGCTGCAACTACACCAGCTGTAACAACACCTGTTGCAACTACACCCGCTGCAACAACACCAGCTGTAAAAACACCTGTTGCAACTACACCTGTTGCAACTACACCAGCTGCAACTACACCAGCTGTAACACCTGCTGCAACTACACCAGCTGTAACAGCTGTGACTACACCAGCTGCCACTACACCAGCTGCAACAACACAAGCTGTAGCTACACCACCGGCCACTACACCACCAGCAACTACACCAGCTGCAACTACACCTGCTGCAACTACACCAGCTGTAACAACACCTGTTGCAACTACACCAGCTGCAACAACACAAGCTGTAACTACACCACCGGCCACTACACCACCGGCAACTACACCAGCTGCAACAACACCTGTTGCAACTACACCACCGGCCACTACACCAGCTGCAACAACACCAGTTGTAACAACACCTGTTGCAACTACACCAGCTGCAACAACACCAGCTGTAACAACACCTGTTGCAACTACACCAGCTGCAACTACACCAGCTGTAACACCAGCTGCCACTACACCAGCTGCAACAACACCAGTTGTAACAACACCTGTTGCAACTACACCAGCTGCAACAACACAAGCTGTAACTACACCACCGGCCACTACACCACCGGCAACTACACCAGCTGCAACTACAGCAGCTGTAACTACACCAGCTGCCACTACACAGGCTGCAACAACACCAGCTGCAACTACACCAGCTGTAACAACACCTGTTGTAACTACACCACCGGCCACTACACCAGCTGCAACAACACCAGTTGTAACAACACCTGTTGCAACTACACCACCGGCCACTACACCACCGGCAACTACACCAGCTGCAACTACAGCAGCTGTAACTACACCAGCCGCCACTACACAGGCTGCAACAACACCAGCTGCAACTACACCTGCAACTACAGCAGCTGTAACTACACCACCGGCCACTACACAGGCTGCAACAACACCAGCTGTAACAACACCTGTTGTAACTACACCACCGGCCACTACACCAGCTGCAACTACACCAGCTGTAACAACACCTGTTGTAACTACACCACCGGCCACTACACCAGCTGCAACAACACCAGTTGTAACAACACCTGTTGCAACTACACCAGCTGCAACAACGCAAGCTGTAACTACACCACCGGCCACTACACCACCGGCAACTACACCAGCTGCAACTATAGCAGCTGTAACTACACCAGCTGCCACTACACCAGCTGCAACAACACCAGCTGTAACAACACCTGTTGCAACTACACCAGCTGCAACAACACCAGCTGTAACAACACCTGTTGTAACTACACCACCGGCCACTACACCAGCTGCAACAACACCAGTTGTAACAACACCTGTTGCAACTACACCAGCTGCAACAACACAAGCTGTAACTACACCACCGGCCACTACACCACCGGCAACTACACCAGCTGCAACTACAGCAGCTGTAACTACACCAGCTGCCACTACACAGGCTGCAACAACACCAGCTGCAACTACACCAGCTGTAACAACACCTGTTGTAACTACACCACCGGCCACTACACCAGCTGCAACAACACCAGTTGTAACAACACCTGTTGCAACTACACCAGCTGCAACAACACAAGCTGTAACTACACCACCGGCCACTACACCACCGGCAACTACACCAGCTGCAACTACAGCAGCTGTAACTACACCAGCTGCCACTACACAGGCTGCAACAACACCAGCTGCAACTACACCAGCTGTAACAACACCTGTTGTAACTACACCACCGGCCACTACACCAGCTGCAACAACACCAGTTGTAACAACACCTGTTGCAACTACACCAGCTGCAACAACACAAGCTGTAACTACACCACCGGCCACTACACCACCGGCCACTACACCACCGGCAACTACACCAGCTGCAACAACACCTGTTGCAACTACACCAGCTGCAACAACACCAGCTGCAACTACACCAGCTGTAACAACACCTGTTGCAACTACACCAGCTGCAACTACACCAGCTGCAACACCTGCTGCAACTACACCAGCTGTAACAGCTGTAACTACAACAGCTGCCACTACACCAGCTGCAACAACACCAGTTGTAACAACACCTGTTGCAACTACACCAGCTGCAACAACACAAGCTGTAACTACACCACCGGCCACTACACCACCGGCAACTACACCAGCTGCAACTACAGCAGCTGTAACTACACCAGCCGCCACTACACAGGCTGCAACAACACCAGCTGCAACTACACCAGCTGTAACAACACCTGTTGTAACTACACCACCGGCCACCACACCAGCTGCAACAACACCAGTTGTAACAACACCTGTTGCAACTACACCAGCTGCAACAACACAAGCTGTAACTACACCACCGGCCACTACACCACCAGCAACTACACCAGCTGCAACTACAGCAGCTGTAACTACACCAGCTGCCACTACACAGGCTGCAACAACACCAGCTGCAACTACACCAGCTGTAACAACACCTGTTGTAACTACACCACCGGCCACTACACCAGCTGCAACAACACCAGTTGTAACAACACCTGTTGCAACTACACCACCGGCCACTACACCACCGGCAACTACACCAGCTGCAACTACAGCAGCTGTAACTACACCAGCCGCCACTACACAGGCTGCAACAACACCAGCTGCAACTACACCTGCAACTACAGCAGCTGTAACTACACCACCGGCCACTACACAGGCTGCAACAACACCAGCTGTAACAACACCTGTTGTAACTACACCACCGGCCACTACACCAGCTGCAACTACACCAGCTGTAACAACACCTGTTGTAACTACACCACCGGCCACTACACCAGCTGCAACAACACCAGTTGTAACAACACCTGTTGCAACTACACCAGCTGCAACAACGCAAGCTGTAACTACACCACCGGCCACTACACCACCGGCAACTACACCAGCTGCAACTACAGCAGCTGTAACTACACCAGCTGCCACTACACCAGCTGCAACAACACAAGCTGTAACAACACCTGTTGCAACTACACCAGCTGCAACAACACCAGCTGTAACAACACCTGTTGTAACTACACCACCGGCCACTACACCAGCTGCAACAACACCAGTTGTAACAACACCTGTTGCAACTACACCAGCTGCAACAACACAAGCTGTAACTACACCACCGGCCACTACACCACCGGCAACTACACCAGCTGCAACTACAGCAGCTGTAACTACACCAGCTGCCACTACACAGGCTGCAACAACACCAGCTGCAACTACACCAGCTGTAACAACACCTGTTGTAACTACACCACCGGCCACTACACCAGCTGCAACAACACCAGTTGTAACAACACCTGTTGCAACTACACCAGCTGCAACAACACAAGCTGTAACTACACCACCGGCCACTACACCACCGGCAACTACACCAGCTGCAACTACATCAGCTGTAACTACACCAGCTGCCACTACACAGGCTGCAACAACACCAGCTGCAACTACACCAGCTGTAACAACACCTGTTGTAACTACACCACCGGCCACTACACCAGCTGCAACAACACCAGTTGTAACAACACCTGTTGCAACTACACCAGCTGCAACAACACAAGCTGTAACTACACCACCGGCCACTACACCACCGGCCACTACACCACCGGCAACTACACCAGCTGCAACAACACCTGTTGCAACTACACCAGCTGCAACAACACCAGCTGCAACTACACCAGCTGTAACAACACCTGTTGCAACTACACCAGCTGCAACTACACCAGCTGCAACACCTGCTGCAACTACACCAGCTGTAACAGCTGTAACTACAACAGCTGCCACTACACCAGCTGCAACAACACCAGTTGTAACAACACCTGTTGCAACTACACCAGCTGCAACAACACAAGCTGTAACTACACCACCGGCCACTACACCACCGGCAACTACACCAGCTGCAACTACAGCAGCTGTAACTACACCAGCCGCCACTACACAGGCTGCAACAACACCAGCTGCAACTACACCAGCTGTAACAACACCTGTTGTAACTACACCACCGGCCACCACACCAGCTGCAACAACACCAGTTGTAACAACACCTGTTGCAACTACACCAGCTGCAACAACACAAGCTGTAACTACACCACCGGCCACTACACCACCAGCAACTACACCAGCTGCAACTACAGCAGCTGTAACTACACCAGCTGCCACTACACAGGTTGCAACAACACCAGCTGAAACTACACCAGCTGTAACAACACCTGTTGTAACTACACCACCGGCCACTACACCAGCTGCAACAACACCAGTTGTAACAACACCTGTTGCAACTACACCAGCTGCAACAACACAAGCTGTAACTACACCACCGGCCACTACACCACCGGCCACTACACCAGCTGTAACAACACCTGTTGTAACTACACCACTGGCCACTACACCACCAGCAACTACACCAGCTGCAACTACAGCAGCTGTAACTACACCAGCTGCCACTACACAGGCTGCAACAACACCAGCTGCAACTACACCCGCTGTAACAACACCTGTTGTAACTACACCACCGGCCACTACACCAGCTGCAACAACACCAGTTGTAACAACACCTGTTGCAACTACACCAGCTGCAACAACACAAGCTGTAACTACACCACCGGCCACTACACCACCGGCAACTACACCAGCTGCAACTACAGCAGCTGTAACTACACCAGCTGCCACTACACCAGCTGCAACAACACCAGCTGTAACAACACCTGTTGTAACTACACCACCGGCCACTACACCAGCTGCAACAACACCAGTTGTAACAACACCTGTTGCAACTACACCAGCTGCAACAACACAAGCTGTAACTACACCACCGGCCACTACACCACCGGCAACTACACCAGCTGCAACTACAGCAGCTGTAACTACACCAGCTGCAACAACACAAGCTGTAACTACACCACCGGCCACTACATCACCGGCAACTACACCAGCTGCAACAACACCTGTTGCAACTACACCAGCTGCAACAACACCAGCTGCAACTACACCAGCTGTAACAACACCTGTTGTAACTACACCACCGGCCACTACACCAGCTGCAACAACACCAGTTGTAACAACACCTGTTGCAACTACACCAGCTGCAACAACACAAGCTGTAACTACACCACCGGCCACTACATCACCGGCAACTACACCAGCTGCAACTACAGCAGCTGTAACTACACCAGCTGCCACTACACCAGCTGCAACAACACCAGCTGTAACAACACCTGTTGCAACTACACCAGCTGCAACAACACCAGCTGTAACAACACCTGTTGTAACTACACCACTGGCCACTACACCAGCTGCAACAACACCAGTTGTAACAACACCTGTTGCAACTACACCAGCTGCAACAACACAAGCTGTAACTACACCACCGGCCACTACACCACCGGCAACTACACCAGCTGCAACTACAGCAGCTGTAACTACACCAGCTGCCACTACACAGGCTGCAACAACACCAGCTGCAACTACACCAGCTGTAACAACACCTGTTGTAACTACACCACCGGCCACTACACCAGCTGCAACAACACCAGTTGTAACAACACCTGTTGCAACTACACCTGCTGCAACAACACAAGCTGTAACTACACCACCGGCCACTACACCACCGGCAACTACACCAGCTGCAACAACACCTGTTGCAACTACACCAGCTGCAACAACACCTGTTGTAACTACACCACCGGCCACTACACCAGCTGCAACAACACCAGTTGTAACAACACCTGTTGCAACTACACCAGCTGCAACAACACAAGCTGTAACTACACCACCGGCCACTACACCACCGGCAACTACACCAGCTGCAACTACAGCAGCTGTAACTACACCAGCTGCCACTACACAGGCTGCAACAACACCAGCTGCAACTACACCAGCTGTAACAACACCTGTTGTAACTACACCACCGGCCACTACACCAGCTGCAACAACACCAGTTGTAACAACACCTGTTGCATCTACACCAGCTGCAACAACACAAGCTGTAACTACACCACCGGCCACTACACCACCGGCCACTACACCACCGGCAACTACACCAGCTGCAACAACACCTGTTGCAACTACACCAGCTGCAACAACACCAGCTGCAACTACACCAGCTGTAACAACACCTGTTGTAACTACACCACCGGCCACTACACCACCGGCAACTACACCAGCTGCAACTACAGCAGCTGTAACTACACCAGCTGCCACTACACAGGCTGCAACAACACCAGCTGCAACTACACCAGCTGTAACAACACCTGTTGTAACTACACCACCGGCCACTACACCAGCTGCAACAACACCAGTTGTAACAACACCTGTTGCAACTACACCAGCTGCAACAACACAAGCTGTAACTACACCACCGGCCACTACACCACCGGCAACTACACCAGCTGCAACAACACCTGTTGCAACTACACCAGCTGCAACAACACTAGCTGCAACTACACCAGCTGTAACAACACCTGTTGTAACTACACCACCGGCCACTACACCAGCTGCAACAACACCAGTTGTAACAACACCTGTTGCAACTACACCAGCTGCAACAACACAAGCTGTAACTACACCACCGGCCACTACACCACCGGCAACTACACCAGCTGCAACTACAGCAGCTGTAACTACACCAGCTGCCACTACACCAGCTGCAACAACACCAGCTGTAACAACACCTGTTGTAACTACACCACCGGCCACTACACCAGCTGCAACAACACCAGTTGTAACAACACCTGTTGCAACTACACCAGCTGCAACAACACAAGCTGTAACTACACCACCGGCCACTACACCACCGGCAACTACACCAGCTGCAACTACAGCAGCTGTAACTACACCAGCTGCAACAACACAAGCTGTAACTACACCACCGGCCACTACATCACCGGCAACTACACCAGCTGCAACAACACCTGTTGCAACTACACCAGCTGCAACAACACCAGCTGCAACTACACCAGCTGTAACAACACCTGTTGTAACTACACCACCGGCCACTACACCAGCTGCAACAACACCAGTTGTAACAACACCTGTTGCAACTACACCAGCTGCAACAACACAAGCTGTAACTACACCACCGGCCACTACATCACCGGCAACTACACCAGCTGCAACTACAGCAGCTGTAACTACACCAGCTGCCACTACACCAGCTGCAACAACACCAGCTGTAACAACACCTGTTGCAACTACACCAGCTGCAACAACACCAGCTGTAACAACACCTGTTGTAACTACACCACTGGCCACTACACCAGCTGCAACAACACCAGTTGTAACAACACCTGTTGCAACTACACCAGCTGCAACAACACAAGCTGTAACTACACCACCGGCCACTACACCACCGGCAACTACACCAGCTGCAACTACAGCAGCTGTAACTACACCAGCTGCCACTACACAGGCTGCAACAACACCAGCTGCAACTACACCAGCTGTAACAACACCTGTTGTAACTACACCACCGGCCACTACACCAGCTGCAACAACACCAGTTGTAACAACACCTGTTGCAACTACACCTGCTGCAACAACACAAGCTGTAACTACACCACCGGCCACTACACCACCGGCAACTACACCAGCTGCAACAACACCTGTTGCAACTACACCAGCTGCAACAACACCTGTTGTAACTACACCACCGGCCACTACACCAGCTGCAACAACACCAGTTGTAACAACACCTGTTGCAACTACACCAGCTGCAACAACACAAGCTGTAACTACACCACCGGCCACTACACCACCGGCAACTACACCAGCTGCAACTACAGCAGCTGTAACTACACCAGCTGCCACTACACAGGCTGCAACAACACCAGCTGCAACTACACCAGCTGTAACAACACCTGTTGTAACTACACCACCGGCCACTACACCAGCTGCAACAACACCAGTTGTAACAACACCTGTTGCATCTACACCAGCTGCAACAACACAAGCTGTAACTACACCACCGGCCACTACACCACCGGCCACTACACCACCGGCAACTACACCAGCTGCAACAACACCTGTTGCAACTACACCAGCTGCAACAACACCAGCTGCAACTACACCAGCTGTAACAACACCTGTTGTAACTACACCACCGGCCACTACACCACCGGCAACTACACCAGCTGCAACTACAGCAGCTGTAACTACACCAGCTGCCACTACACAGGCTGCAACAACACCAGCTGCAACTACACCAGCTGTAACAACACCTGTTGTAACTACACCACCGGCCACTACACCAGCTGCAACAACACCAGTTGTAACAACACCTGTTGCAACTACACCAGCTGCAACAACACAAGCTGTAACTACACCACCGGCCACTACACCACCGGCAACTACACCAGCTGCAACAACACCTGTTGCAACTACACCAGCTGCAACAACACTAGCTGCAACTACACCAGCTGTAACAACACCTGTTGTAACTACACCACCGGCCACTACACCAGCTGCAACAACACCAGTTGTAACAACACCTGTTGCAACTACACCAGCTGCAACAACACAAGCTGTAACTACACCACCGGCCACTACACCACCGGCAACTACACCAGCTGCAACTACAGCAGCTGTAACTACACCAGCTGCCACTACACCAGCTGCAACAACACCAGCTGTAACAACACCTGTTGTAACTACACCACCGGCCACTACACCAGCTGCAACAACACCAGTTGTAACAACACCTGTTGCAACTACACCAGCTGCAACAACACAAGCTGTAACTACACCACCGGCCACTACACCACCGGCAACTACACCAGCTGCAACTACAGCAGCTGTAACTACACCAGCTGCCACTACACCAGCTGCAACAACACCAGCTGTAACAACACCTGTTGCAACTACACCAGCTGTAACAACACCAGCTGTAACAACACCTGTTGTAACTACACCACTGGCCTCTACACCAGCTGCAACAACACCAGTTGTAACAACACCTGTTGCAACTACACCAGCTGCAACAACACAAGCTGTAACTACACCACCGGCCACTACACCACCGGCAACTACACCAGCTGCAACTACAGCAGCTGTAACTACACCAGCTGCCACTACACAGGCTGCAACAACACCAGCTGCAACTACACCAGCTGTAACAACACCTGTTGTAACTACACCACCAGCCACTACACCAGCTGCAACAACACCAGTTGTAACAACACCTGTTGCAACTACAGCAGCTGCAACAACACAAGCTGTAACTACACCACCGGCCACTACACCACCGGCCACTACACCACCGGCAACTACACCAGCTGCAACAACACCAGCTGCAACTACACCAGCTGTAACAACACCTGTTGTAACTACACCACCGGCCACTACACCACCGGCAACTACACCAGCTGCAACTACAGCAGCTGTAACTACACCAGCTGTAACAACACCTGTTGTAACTACACCACCGGCCACTACACCAGCTGCAACAACACCAGTTGTAACAACACCTGTTGCAACTACACCAGCTGCAACAACACAAGCTGTAACTACACCACCGGCCACTACACCACCGGCAACTACACCAGCTGCAACAACACCTGTTGCAACTACACCAGCTGCAACAACACCAGCTGCAACTACACCAGCTGTAACTACACCACTGGCCACTACACCACCGGCAACTACACCAGCTGCAACTACAGCAGCTGTAACTACACCAGCTGCCACTACACCAGCTGCAACAACACCAGCTGTAACAACACCTGTTGCAACTACACCAGCTGCAACAACACCAGCTGTAACTACATCACCGGCCACTACACCACCGGCAACTACGCCAGCTGCAACAACACCAGTTGTAACAACACCTGTTGCAACTACACCAGCTGCAACAACACACGCTGTAACTACACCACCGGCCACTACACCACCGGCAACTACACCAGCTGCAACTACAGCAGCTGTAACTACACCAGCTGCCACTACACAGGCTGCAACAACACCAGCTGCAACTACACCAGCTGTAACAACACCTGTTGTAACTACACCACCGGCCACTACACCAGCTGCAACAACACCAGTTGTAACAACACCTGTTGCAACTACACCAGCTGCAACAACACAAGCTGTAACTACACCACCGGCCAGTACACCACCGGCAACTACACCAGCTGCAACTACAGCAGCTGTAACTACACCTGTTGCAACTACACCAGCTGCCACTACACAGGCTGCAACAACACCAGCTGCAACTACACCAGCTGTAACAACACCTGTTGTAACTACACCACCGGCCACTACACCAGCTGCAACAACACCAGTTGTAACAACACCTGTTGCAACTACACCAGCTGCAACAACACAAGCTGTAACTACACCACCGGCCACTACACCACCGGCAACTACACCAGCTGCAACAACACCTGTTGCAACTACACCAGCTGCAACAACACTAGCTGCAACTACACCAGCTGTAACACCACCTGTTGTAACTACACCACCGGCCACTACACCAGCTGCAACAACACCAGTTGTAACAACACCTGTTGCAACTACACCAGCTGCAACAACACAAGCTGTAACTACACCACCGGCCACTACACCACCGGCAACTACACCAGCTGCAACTACAGCAGCTGTAACTACACCAGCTGCCACTACACCAGCTGCAACAACACCAGCTGTAACAGCACCTGTTGTAACTACACCACCGGCCACTACACCAGCTGCAACAACACCAGTTGTAACAACACCTGTTGCAACTACACCAGCTGCAACAACACAAGCTGTAACTACACCACCGGCCACTACACCACCGGCAACTACACCAGCTGCAACTACAGCAGCTGTAACTACACCAGCTGCCACTACACCAGCTGCAACAACACCAGCTGTAACAACACCTGTTGCAACTACACCAGCTGTAACAACACCAGCTGTAACAACACCTGTTGTAACTACACCACTGGCCACTACACCAGCTGCAACAACACCAGTTGTAACAACACCTGTTGCAACTACACCAGCTGCAACAACACAAGCTGTAACTACACCACCGGCCACTACACCACCGGCAACTACACCAGCTGCAACTACAGCAGCTGTAACTACACCAGCTGCCACTACACAGGCTGCAACAACACCAGCTGCAACTACACCAGCTGTAACAACACCTGTTGTAACTACACCACCAGCCACTACACCAGCTGCAACAACACCAGTTGTAACAACACCTGTTGCAACTACAGCAGCTGCAACAACACAAGCTGTAACTACACCACCGGCCACTACACCACCGGCCACTACACCACCGGCAACTACACCAGCTGCAACAACACCAGCTGCAACTACACCAGCTGTAACAACACCTGTTGTAACTACACCACCGGCCACTACACCACCGGCAACTACATCAGCTGCAACTACAGCAGCTGTAACTACACCAGCTGTAACAACACATGTTGTAACTACACCACCGGCCACTACACCAGCTGCAACAACACCAGTTGTAACAACACCTGTTGCAACTACACCAGCTGCAACAACACAAGCTGTAACTACACCACCGGCCACTACACCACCGGCAACTACACCAGCTGCAACAACACCTGTTGCAACTACACCAGCTGCAACAACACCAGCTGCAACTACACCAGCTGTAACTACACCACTGGCCACCACACCACCGGCAACTACACCAGCTGCAACTACAGCAGCTGTAACTACACCAGCTGCCACTACACCAGCTGCAACAACACCAGCTGTAACAACACCTGTTGCAACTACACCAGCTGCAACAACACCAGCTGTAACTACATCACCGGCCACTACACCACCGGCAACTACGCCAGCTGCAACAACACCAGTTGTAACAACACCTGTTGCAACTACACCAGCTGCAACAACACAAGCTGTAACTACACCACCGGCCACTACACCACCGGCAACTACACCAGCTGCAACTACAGCAGCTGTAACTACACCAGCTGCCACTACACAGGCTGCAACAACACCAGCTGCAACTACACCAGCTGTAACAACACCTGTTGTAACTACACCACCGGCCACTACACCAGCTGCAACAACACCAGTTGTAACAACACCTGTTGCAACTACACCAGCTGCAACAACACAAGCTGTAACTACACCACCGGCCAGTTCACCACCGGCAACTACACCAGCTGCAACTACAGCAGCTGTAACTACACCTGTTGCAACTACACCAGCTGCAACAACACCAGCTGCAACTACACCAGCTGTAACAACACCTGTTGTAACTACACCACCGGCCACTACACCAGCTGCAACAACACCAGTTGTAGCAACACCTGGTGCATCTACACCAGCTGCAACAACACAAGCTGTAACTACACCACCGGCCACTACATCACCCGCAACTACACCAGCTGCAACTACAGCAGCTGTAACTACACCAGCTGCCACTACACCAGCTGCAACAACACCAGCTGTAACAACACCTGTTGCAACTACACCAGCTGCAACAACACCAGCTGTAACAACACCTGTTGTAACTACACCACTGGCCACTACACCAGCTGCAACAACACCAGTTGTAACAACACCTGTTGCAACTACACCAGCTGCAACAACACAAGCTGTAACTACACCACCGGCCACTACACCACCGGCAACTACAGCAGCTGCAACTACAGCAGCTGTAACTACACCAGCTGCCACTACACAGGCTGCAACAACACCTGTTGCAACTACACCAGCTGCAACAACACCTGTTGTAACTACACCACCGGCCACTACACCAGCTGCAACAACACCAGTTGTAACAACACCTGTTGCAACTACACCAGCTGCAACAACACAAGCTGTAACTACACCACCGGCCACTACACCACCGGCAACTACACCAGCTGCAACTACAGCAGCTGTAACTACACCAGCTGCCACTACACAGGCTGCAACAACACCAGCTGCAACTACACCAGCTGTAACAACACCTGTTGTAACTACACCAGCGGCCACTACACCAGCTGCAACAACACCAGTTGTAACAACACCTGTTGCAACTACACCAGCTGCAACAACACAAGCTGTAACTACACCACCGGCCACTACACCACCGGCAACTACACCAGCTGCAACAACACCTGTTGCAACTACACCAGCTGCAACAACACCAGCTGCAACAACACCTGTTGTAACCACACCACCGGCCACTACACCACCGGCAACTACACCAGCTGCAACTACAGCAGCTGTAACTACACCAGCTGCCACTACACAGGCTGCAACAACACCAGCTGCAACTACACCAGCTGTAACAACACCTGTTGTAACTACACCACCGGCCACTACACCAGCTGCAACAACACCAGTTGTAACAACACCTGTTGCAACTACACCTGCTGCAACAACACAAGCTGTAACTACACCACCGGCCACTACAACACCAGCTGCAACTACACCAGCTGTAACAACACCTGTTGTAACTACACCACCGGCCACTACACCAGCTGCAACAACACCAGTTGTAACAACACCTGTTGCAACTACACCTGCTGCAACAACACAAGCTGTAACTACACCACCGGCCACTACACCACCGGCAACAACACCAGCTGCAACAACACCTGTTGCAACTACACCAGCTGCAACAACACCTGTTGTAACTACACCACCGGCCACTACACCAGCTGCAACAACACCAGTTGTAACAACACCTGTTGCAACTACACCAGCTGCAACAACACAAGCTGTAACTACACCACCGGCCACTACACCGGCAACTACACCAGCTGCAACTACAGCAGCTGTAACTACACCAGCTGCCACTACACAGGCTGCAACAACACCAGCTGCAACTACACCAGCTGTAACAACACCTGTTGTAACTACACCACCGGCCACTACACCAGCTGCAACAACACCAGTTGTAACAACACCTGTTGCATCTACACCAGCTGCAACAACACAAGCTGTAACTACACCACCGGCCACTACACCACCGGCCACTACACCACCGGCAACTACACCAGCTGCAACAACACCTGTTGCAACTACACCAGCTGCAACAACACCAGCTGCAACTACACCAGCTGTAACAACACCTGTTGTAACTACACCACCGGCCACTAAACCACCGGCAACTACACCAGCTGCAACTACAGCAGCTGTAACTACACCAGCTGCCACTACACAGGCTGCAACAACACCAGCTGCAACTACACCAGCTGTAACAACACCTGTTGTAACTACACCACCGGCCACTACACCAGCTGCAACAACACCAGTTGTAACAACACCTGTTGCAACTACACCAGCTGCAACAACACAAGCTGTAACTACACCACTGGCCACTACACCACCGGCAACTACACCAGCTGCAACAGCACCTGTTGCAACTACACCAGCTGCAACAACACCAGCTGCAACTACACCAGCTGTAACAACACCTGTTGTAACTACACCACCGGCCACTACACCAGCTGCAACAACACCAGTTGTAACAACACCTGTTGCAACTACACCAGCTGCAACAACACAAGCTGTAACTACACCACCGGCCACTACACCACCGGCAACTACACCAGCTGCAACTACAGCAGCTGTAACTACACCAGCTGCCACTACACAGGCTGCAACAACACCAGCTGCAACTACACCAGCTGTAACAACACCTGTTGTAACTACACCACCGGCCACTACACCAGCTGCAACAACACCAGTTGTAACAACACCTGTTGCAACTACACCAGCTGCAACAACACAAGCTGTAACTACACCACCGGCCACTACACCACCGGCAACTACACCAGCTGCAACTACAGCAGCTGTAACTACACCAGCTGCCACTACACAGGCTGCAACAACACCAGCTGCAACTACACCAGCTGTAACAACACCTGTTGTAACTACACCACCGGCCACTACACCAGCTGCAACAACACCAGTTGTAACAACACCTGTTGCAACTACACCAGCTGCAACAACACAAGCTGTAACTACACCACCGGCCACTACACCACCGGCCACTACACCACCGGCAACTACACCAGCTGCAACAACACCTGTTGCAACTACACCAGCTGCAACTACACCAGCTGTAACAACACCTGTTGTAACTACACCATCGGCCACTACACCACCGGCAACTACACCAGCTGCAACTACAGCAGCTGTAACTACACCAGCTGCCACTACACAGGCTGCAACAACACCAGCTGCAACTACACCAGCTGTAACAACACCTGTTGTAACTACACCACCGGCCACTACACCAGCTGCAACAACACCAGTTGTAACAACACCTGTTGCAACTACACCAGCTGCAACAACACAAGCTGTAACTACACCACCGGCCACTACACCAGCTGCAACTACACCAGCTGTAACAACACCTGTTGTAACTACACCACCGGCCACTACACCAGCTGCAACAACACCAGTTGTAACAACACCTGTTGCAACTACACCAGCTGCAACAACACAAGCTGTAACTACACCACCAGCCACTACATCACCGGCAACTACACCAGCTGCAACTACAGCAGCTGTAACTACACCAGCTGCCACTACACCAGCTGTAACAACACCTGTTGTAACTACACCACCGGCCACTACACCAGCTGCAACAACACCAGTTGTAACAACACCTGTTGCATCTACACCAGCTGCAACAACACAAGCTGTAACTACACCACCGGCCACTACACCACCGGCCACTACACCACCGGCAACTACACCAGCTGCAACAACACCTGTTGCAACTACACCAGCTGCAACAACACCAGCTGCAACTACACCAGCTGTAACAACACCTGTTGTAACTACACCACCGGCCACTACACCACCGGCAACTACACCAGCTGCAACTACAGCAGCTGTAACTACACCAGCTGCCACTACACAGGCTGCAACAACACCAGCTGCAACTACACCAGCTGTAACAACACCTGTTGTAACTACACCACCGGCCACTACACCAGCTGCAACAACACCAGTTGTAACAACACCTGTTGCAACTACACCAGCTGCAACAACACAAGCTGTAACTACACCACTGGCCACTACACCACCGGCAACTACACCAGCTGCAACAGCACCTGTTGCAACTACACCAGCTGCAACAACACCAGCTGCAACTACACCAGCTGTAACAACACCTGTTGTAACTACACCACCGGCCACTACACCAGCTGCAACAACACCAGTTGTAACAACACCTGTTGCAACTACACCAGCTGCAACAACACAAGCTGTAACTACACCACCGGCCACTACACCACCGGCAACTACACCAGCTGCAACTACAGCAGCTGTAACTACACCAGCTGCCACTACACAGGCTGCAACAACACCAGCTGCAACTACACCAGCTGTAACAACACCTGTTGTAACTACACCACCGGCCACTACACCAGCTGCAACAACACCAGTTGTAACAACACCTGTTGCAACTACACCAGCTGCAACAACACAAGCTGTAACTACACCACCGGCCACTACACCACCGGCAACTACACCAGCTGCAACTACAGCAGCTGTAACTACACCAGCTGCCACTACACAGGCTGCAACAACACCAGCTGCAACTACACCAGCTGTAACAACACCTGTTGTAACTACACCACCGGCCACTACACCAGCTGCAACAACACCAGTTGTAACAACACCTGTTGCAACTACACCAGCTGCAACAACACAAGCTGTAACTACACCACCGGCCACTACACCACCGGCCACTACACCACCGGCAACTACACCAGCTGCAACAACACCTGTTGCAACTACACCAGCTGCAACTACACCAGCTGTAACAACACCTGTTGTAACTACACCATCGGCCACTACACCACCGGCAACTACACCAGCTGCAACTACAGCAGCTGTAACTACACCAGCTGCCACTACACAGGCTGCAACAACACCAGCTGCAACTACACCAGCTGTAACAACACCTGTTGTAACTACACCACCGGCCACTACACCAGCTGCAACAACACCAGTTGTAACAACACCTGTTGCAACTACACCAGCTGCAACAACACAAGCTGTAACTACACCACCGGCCACTACACCAGCTGCAACTACACCAGCTGTAACAACACCTGTTGTAACTACACCACCGGCCACTACACCAGCTGCAACAACACCAGTTGTAACAACACCTGTTGCAACTACACCAGCTGCAACAACACAAGCTGTAACTACACCACCAGCCACTACATCACCGGCAACTACACCAGCTGCAACTACAGCAGCTGTAACTACACCAGCTGCCACTACACCAGCTGCAACAACACCAGCTGTAACAACACCTGTTGCAACTACACCAGCTGCAACAACACCAGCTGTAACAACACCTGTTGTAACTACACCACTGGCCACTACACCAGCTGCAACAACACCAGTTGTAACAACACCTGTTGCAACTACACCAGCTGCAACAACACAAGCTGTAACTACACCACCGGCCACTACACCACCGGCAACTACACCAGCTGCAACTACAGCAGCTGTAACTACACCAGCTGCCACTACACAGGCTGCAACAACACCAGCTGCAACTACACCAGCTGTAACAACACCTGTTGTAACTACACCACCGGCCACTACACCAGCTGCAACAACACCAGTTGTAACAACACCTGTTGCAACTACACCTGCTGCAACAACACAAGCTGTAACTACACCACCGGCCACTACACCACCGGCAACTACACCAGCTGCAACAACACCTGTTGCAACTACACCAGCTGCAACAACACCTGTTGTAACTACACCACCGGCCACTACACCAGCTGCAACAACACCAGTTGTAACAACACCTGTTGCAACTACACCAGCTGCAACAACACAAGCTGTAACTACACCACCGGCCACTACACCACCGGCAACTACACCAGCTGCAACTACAGCAGCTGTAACTACACCAGCTGCCACTACACAGGCTGCAACAACACCAGCTGCAACTACACCAGCTGTAACAACACCTGTTGTAACTACACCACCGGCCACTACACCAGCTGCAACAACACCAGTTGTAACAACACCTGTTGCATCTACACCAGCTGCAACAACACAAGCTGTAACTACACCACCGGCCACTACACCACCGGCAACTACACCAGCTGCAACAACACCTGTTGCAACTACACCAGCTGCAACAACACCAGCTGCAACTACACCAGCTGTAACAACACCTGTTGTAACTACACCACCGGCCACTACACCACCGGCAACTACACCAGCTGCAACTACAGCAGCTGTAACTACACCAGCTGCCACTACACAGGCTGCAACAACACCAGCTGCAACTACACCAGCTGTAACAACACCTGTTGTAACTACACCACCGGCCACTACACCAGCTGCAACAACACCAGTTGTAACAACACCTGTTGCAACTACACCAGCTGCAACAACACAAGCTGTAACTACACCACTGGCCACTACACCACCGGCAACTACACCAGCTGCAACAGCACCTGTTGCAACTACACCAGCTGCAACAACACCAGCTGCAACTACACCAGCTGTAACAACACCTGTTGTAACTACACCACCGGCCACTACACCAGCTGCAACAACACCAGTTGTAACAACACCTGTTGCAACTACACCAGCTGCAACAACACAAGCTGTAACTACACCACCGGCCACTACACCACCGGCAACTACACCAGCTGCAACTACAGCAGCTGTAACTACACCAGCTGCCACTACACAGGCTGCAACAACACCAGCTGCAACTACACCAGCTGTAACAACACCTGTTGTAACTACACCACCGGCCACTACACCAGCTGCAACAACACCAGTTGTAACAACACCTGTTGCAACTACACCAGCTGCAACAACACAAGCTGTAACTACACCACCGGCCACTACACCACCGGCAACTACACCAGCTGCAACTACAGCAGCTGTAACTACACCAGCTGCCACTACACAGGCTGCAACAACACCAGCTGCAACTACACCAGCTGTAACAACACCTGTTGTAACTACACCACCGGCCACTACACCAGCTGCAACAACACCAGTTGTAACAACACCTGTTGCAACTACACCAGCTGCAACAACACAAGCTGTAACTACACCACCGGCCACTACACCACCGGCCACTACACCACCGGCAACTACACCAGCTGCAACAACACCTGTTGCAACTACACCAGCTGCAACTACACCAGCTGTAACAACACCTGTTGTAACTACACCATCGGCCACTACACCACCGGCAACTACACCAGCTGCAACTACAGCAGCTGTAACTACACCAGCTGCCACTACACAGGCTGCAACAACACCAGCTGCAACTACACCAGCTGTAACAACACCTGTTGTAACTACACCACCATCCACTACACCAGCTGCAACAACACCAGTTGTAACAACACCTGTTGCAACTACACCAGCTGCAACAACACAAGCTGTAACTACACCACCGGCCACTACACCAGCTGCAACTACACCAGCTGTAACAACACCTGTTGTAACTACACCACCGGCCACTACACCAGCTGCAACAACACCAGTTGTAACAACACCTGTTGCAACTACACCAGCTGCAACAACACAAGATGTAACTACACCACCAGCCACTACATCACCGGCAACTACACCAGCTGCAACTACAGCAGCTGTAACTACACCAGCTGCCACTACACCAGCTGCAACAACACCAGCTGTAACAACACCTGTTGCAACTACACCAGCTGCAACAACACCAGCTGTAACAACACCTGTTGTA
>NW_028150795.1:0-27077 GCF_964638095.1 Poromitra crassiceps | reverse complement strand
TAGGATTCACTGGATCTTTGTGTACTTTGGGCAGGCAGTAGAATACTGGGGTGATGGGATGGTCAATTTTTAGGAAAGCTTATTCATTTTTGGTTAGGCAGCCACTGTCCAATAGGTCTGTTAGTAGTTGATGAATTTCATTTTTGAACGTGGCTGTTGGGTTGCCTGGTAGCTTCCTATAGAATTGTGTATCCCCAAGTTGTCTATAGATCTCCTCCTCATAGTCTGGGATCCTTGGCAGTATCCCAGACTGTGCTTCTGTCACATGCAGAGTTGGGGTCCGTTACTCAAAAAAGTAATAATTACACATTACACATTACTTTCAAAAAAAGTAATGCCTTACTTTACTTGATTACTCCCTGGAGAAAGTAATTCGTTACACTAGTCGTTACATTACTTTTGCGTTACTCCGTAACATCGCCTGAGATGCATTGTCACGTAATTTGCCAGTTAACAATACAACATTAATCCTTACATATATGCCCATATATTAGCACAAATCTCTATCGTAATAAGGTAGGTTGCAAAACTTTTCCTGTCTGATGGTGGCTGTCCGTTCCCTGCCATCTGTATTTTGCTCAATATGTTTCTGAAAAATGGCGATTTCATTCTACTGTTGAAACTGGCAACATTTCCTCTACCATGTACGAGGAGGCAACAAGCCTGTCCATCTCTGATTTTGATGTTACCTGGTGAAAAGCAAGCTTTTGCTGCTTGCTTGGGGTCGAGGCAGGCGACTCAGCTTGGGTCTGCAACCAGCTTTGTGTTAGCATGTTTCCACTGCAGATGCTTTGAGAGGTTTATGTCGTAGGCTACCGTAGCTAGCTGCTTCTGTCCAGGGGAACGTTTGCAGTGTCACATTCTTGTCCTTCCGCGCAACAAAAACTTGTTGTAGAAGATGGCGCGCTTTTTGGCAGATTGCTGGCAGACTATTACGGTACATACCGCACTGCACCCACTTCACTAGAACACGTTGTATTTACAAGGGGTATTTACAGACCCCATCGCTGCATGTGGGTTTCTCTTATGGTTTACGTTTACATTTAATTTAATTTAATTTTGTCCAATATTCAGATATTCCAGAATTGCATGTTGTGTTAAAATACATATTATTTATATCTAACACTCTTTAGCCTGATTTAATTGTAAAACGGAGTGTAAAAAGTTATGCAAAGCCTTCTGGGAAATTTAACCCATGGAAGAGGAAAGTGGGCGGAGTTCCCAGCATGCCCTGGGGGTACTGTGTTTTTGTGTCAATTGTTTGTTTGTCAATGTGTTTTGGAGGTTAAAATGATTTATTGTTCTATATGCATGATGTTAGTTATCTGATAAGCTATGTGTCGACTAATAGTGCTGTTCTGCATGCTAATACAAGGTTGAAATATTGGCACCATGATTGATTCTGCTGTGCAGTTAAATGACCTGTCTGATGGGACACAGGATCTGCTATTAAAACGGAGATCTTTTCTCTCTATACTTATCTTACTAGTACGCATGTAACGAGTTTGATTAGTAACTGTAATGTGATTACTGCACTTAGGTACAGTAGTGCCTTACACTACTCGTTACCGACAAAAGTAATGTGATTACAGTAACGCGTTACTTGTTACCCCCCAACTCTGGTCACATGTTATTTATATATTGTCAAATAAAGTCATTCAGTCATTCATTCACCTTTGATCACCAAAATGTAATCTGTTCATCCGCCCAAGTCGACGTTTGAGGCAAATTGGAAGCAATTCCATGAAGCCGTTCTTGAGATATCACTTTAACAAACTTGGGAATGGCATTCGTGAGGTCACAGTGACCTTGACCTTTGACCACGAAAATCAAATCAGTTCATCAGTTCATCCTTGAGTCCAAATTATCCACTACTGTCTGATGTGAACCAAAGTGCCCTTCTGGGACATGTATTAAACTCTGATTCTGATTCTGATTCTGAAGTCGATGTTTGAGGCAAATTTGATGAAACTCTGTCAAGGCATTCCTGAGATATCACGTTAACAAGTTTGAAAATGGCGTTCAAGAGGTCACAGTGACCTTGACCTTTAACCTTTGACCACCAAAATCTAATCAGTTCATGCTTGCGTCCAAGTCGATGTTTGAGGCAAATTCGATGAACTTCCGTCAAGGCATTCCTGAGATATCGCGTTAACAAGCTTGAAAATGGTGTTTGTGAGGTCACAGTGACCTTGGCCTTTGACCTTTGACCACCAAAATCTAATCAGTTCATCCTAGCATCCAAGTCGATGTTTGAGGCAAATTTGATGAAATTCCGTCAAGGCATTCCTGAGATATCACATTAACAAGCTTGAAAATGGCGTTCAAGAGGTCACAGTGACCTTGACCTTTGACCACCAAAATCTAATCAGTTCATCCTAGCGTCCAACTCGATGTTTGAGACAAATTTGATGAAATTCCGTCAAGGCATTCCTGAGATATTGCGTTAACAAGCTTGGAAATGGCGTTCGAGAGGTCACAGTGACCTTGACCTTTGACCACCAAAATCTAATCAGTTCATCCTAGCGTCCAACTCGATGTTTGAGACAAATTTGATGAAATTCCGTCAAGGCCTTCCTCAGATATCGCGTTAACGAACATCGTACGGACAGACAGACGTACGTACGTACGTACGTACGTACGTACGTACGGACAACCCGTATCAAATTTACGTTGATTGTACGTATCTGTGGATTGCAGAGACGTACAATACTGACATTTTATTCTGCTGATTAAGTTGGGAAATCATAACTTCTATTCAGTGTTGGGCAAGTTACTTTCAAAATGTAATATACTACATATTACTAGTTACTTTCATTTGAAAGTAATAAGTTACTTTGCAATATTACTGTCTGTGTAGAGTAACTCGTTACGTATTACATTACTTTTGCATTAGTTTCACCAAAATAACAGCAGCAGCAGAATGACATCCCCTCCCCGGAACCATCCCAAAAAATAATTTCAACCGCCTTGAAGTCAGTGTAAAAATCCAACATTCTAAATGTTATCATTTACCTTTGTTATTGTCATCTATAGTGGTTATTTGCATAAAAGCACACAGTTTGATTAGGAAATGATTGTATCCTTATTCAATTATGTGCTTTGATAAATAAATAAAAAGTAACTCAATTTGTAACTTGTGTTACTTGACAAAGTAACTGGTATAATATTACTGAAATCCTATAAGTAATAAGTTATATTACTGAGTTACTGATAAAAGTAATATATTACATGTAATATGTTACTTTTGTAATGAGTTACCCCAAGACTGGTGGAGACAAGGTTTTCGCAGGACACGGATGACGTGAATACAATGTGGAGAAAACAAAACGGAATCTACGCCGCAGTGATTTACTCTCTGACTTATCAGCTGATTTTGCGTGTGCAGCAGTTTCTATTGATTGGACCACATGTTCAAATCGGAGCACGTTGTATGAACACCGGTGCTGTGTGTGTTTGTGTGTGTGTGTGTGTGTGTGTGTGTGTGTGTGGAGGCTGTACTCTGTTTCTCACACTTGGTTTCTCTCTTTCCGCGCAGCAATCATGTTTTCGCTTACTGCCTTTGTAATTGCAAGTATGTCAAGATCAGTCACACACACACGCCCGCGCACGCACACACACACACACACACACACACACACGTCCCATATACGCATGCAATGCAGGCACATATTCATAAGCGCGCATGCACACACACACCATCAGCTTGATATTTTAATTTGAGTGTGGAGCGTGTAGTCAAAGTGCCCTGTGGGCTGACCATATCGGGTCGTGACATTTGCATTCCACAAAAATCACATCAGACAGGGTTAATACTGGGCAAGGACCCTAAGAAGAAGGATAAGACATCACTCACATCACAGCGTTCTAATTTTGCATTGCGCCCACACTTTGAGGCCAGATCTATTGAAGTGAATGGGGCGTGCAGGTAAGTCCCACTATAAACCATCATATCTGTGTCGTTTCACCTTTGATTGAAAAATGCTTCCACCAGATTAAAGAAAACACATTATGTGATGTTGACTGATGCCTCGTTTGGTCATGTATCATGATTTATACCATGGTCTGGGTGAATACTCGATTCTGATTGGCTGCAAGGTGTCCATTAAAAAGTGATATTGTACAGTGATAATGGACACCTAGCTAAATGGTCTGTTCACCGTTCATATCAATGCGCCATAGTTTCATCAGTGTTATCAGGAGAGCAGTTTGAGCTCTATACCCCCGTTAAGGGTTAATATGACAATTTTGGAACTTGAGAAAAAAATTGAGTCGGTCAAAGTAAGTATTTAAATCACCCCTGTGTGCTCAGTTTATCAAAAATAACTCTTATTTACAATTTTGATTTTCGTTTCGGAGATTTTTTAACCTCGCGTCACCAGGCTCTTCTCGGCGAGAAAGAGAAGATTTCCCTCGGCTCGTGCACGAGCGAGAGAGAGAGAGAGAGAGAGAGAGAGAGAGAGAGAGAGAGAGAGAGAGAGAGAGAGAGAGAGAGAGAGAGAGAGACAACTCTCTCTGCATTTCACCACATCAGCAGCACACGCAGGGCGCTGCTCTCTCACTCTCACTTCCTGAAACTCTTCGCTCTTAAATGTTAATATACTTGGCCAATACGTATCTATCATACAAAATAAAGCAAGCTGCCAAACGGTAATGTCTTCATTTAATGTAGAACGCAAAACATCGTTAAACCTGCATTCCTGTAATAAAGTTAATGTTTGAGTCGGCTTTAAAACGGAGCGGGTGGTGGAGGTGGGAGGGACTATTTTATTTCGTGGAAGACTGATTTACAGTATGAATAACAGACATTTAGCCATTTAGATTGCTTTATTTATTACACATGGAAATATAAATGACTGGTCTTATTGTTTTGTTGGCAAGTGACCATGGTATAAGCGGGTTAATGCACTTCGAGGTGTCCATTATCACTTTTTAAGGGACTTCGCGGAGGCAACCATCCTCGGCTTCGCCTCGGACGGTTCACGCCTCCACGTCGTCCCTTAAAAAGTGATAATGGACACCTCGTCGTACATTAACCCTTACGTAGTTAGCTAATCTAGCTCTATTTTGTACCAAACAGGGGTTTGAGTTGAACTGTGCAGCTGCTGGACAGAGCCATGATCTGTTTGGAGACCAATAATAAGGAAAACAAGTGTGCAAATTAACATAAAAACAACATCATGTAATGTGTTTTCTTTAATCTGGTGGAAGCATCTTTCAATCAAAGGTGAAACGACACTTGAAAATAAAATATTGAAAGGAAACAACACAGATATGAAGGTTTATAGTGGGACTTACCCTGCCCGCCCCATTCACTTCAACTGGTCGCAAAGTCTGGCCCAGTGGCCCCAATGTAAAATTTGAACGCTGTGATGTCAGTGATGTCTTGTCCTTCTTTTTTATGATCCTTGATACTGAGGAGGAAGGAGGAATCAGAGAAAAGAACCCCCCATCCCCCCCACCCCCCTCTCTCTCTCGCTCTCAATCTCATAGCCGAGGTGCTGAAATTAAAAAGGAAGAAATGCAATTTAAAGACATGGGGTAAACAATCACAAAACACTTGTTTCTGGAGGAGACACAATTTCCTGGTGCCTTGTCCAATTTCTTCATGGCCCGGAGGGCTGCCGCATGCGTTTTAACACCTGGTTCTACACCGCTGATTAAAATTGTAATGCCGGTGTTGAATCAATCCATATGACATTTTGGAAAAACACAAGTATCAGGACATTTTATACACACAGCCATTTTTCTTCTTCTTTTTTATTCGTTTGGAAAAGGCAAAGGTGCAAGGTGGTGACTAGTGCTGTGTGTCACTGCTATGCCTCCCAACTGTTTGAGGAAGAAAGAGGAAGTTTCAATATCCTAAACAAGTAGACATATGTCACATATCGCTGTCGTACATAGTATTTATTCTTTTTAGCAAGAAAGAATTGGATGTACAGTAGACTGCAAAATGGAATGCGGCACGATTAGCATTGCATGTATTTCATCATTAGAAGTTTCATCCTGTTTAATTTGCTTGCGCTCGCTCTCTCTGTCTCTCTCTCTCTCTCTAGAGAGATATCTCTCTATATAGAGATATCTCTCTATATATGTGTATACACATAATATGTGTATACACACATATATATATATATAGTCAGAGATGGTGTCGATATGATCTGTATCGAAACAAGTTTATGATAATCAAATTTTGTACTGAAAACACATGTAAACACTGAATTTGAAAAAGTAATGTCTTTCTTTATTTCCAAAACATTTGCAAAAGCCCATAAATCATAGTTTTACTGCATTGTTTCCTCTCAGTATGAAAATCTTGGACGATACGATGACCAATATTAACAACATTGCAGTTATTTTGCTCATCGGTCCGATAGCGGTATACTAAAAAAGGTTAACATCGGCGGATACTGATATTATCGTGCATCCCTATTTTTAACCTTTACGTAATCAATGTATGATCGAAGGCATTTGAGGTCTCGCAAGATAGACAGAAAGGGAGAGAGAGACATTGTGTGAGAGACAGACAGCAAATAAACAGAAGGGAGAGAGAGGTGAAAGATGATAAGAAGCCAAAAATACAAAGGAGATTGATAGCATGAGAGAAAGAGTGTGAAAGGGTCTTTGTGCCGCTATTAATGCACCAAATGCCTCAGGTGAAACATGGAGGCGGAGTGACAGAAGGGACTGTGTTGCTTCACACCACAGTAATGTTTCACCAGGGCCTGCACCCGTGTCAATCAATGGCCGCCATGTTCCAAAACATATCCAACACACGGAGAGAACACTAGCTCCAGGAAATGGATTGTGCGCAAGATTGGCAGGGGACTCTCTGGATGTGTCAATCACCAACGGCTCTTTGTTTGACCCCCCGCGGGCCCGGCGGGAGGATGACATGACTGAGGTTGCAGTTATAACTGCGGAGGGGACTGATATTTTTTATAGTAAAACATTAGGTTATATACCCGCCATGCCTATTTCTGCACTTTTTAACCATGCAATAGCCTCTGAAAAGCTAAATAACAACACAAGAAACTAAAGACTACTGTTTCGAAATCAAATCAAATATTTATTTCACAGCAGTGGTGAAATGAAGGCAGTATTAAACCTGAGTGTCCTTGCACAATGCAAAATGTCGGGAACTGTCTGGAGCACTCTGAGTCTGAACATACAGTAGGTCTATGCACAATCATAGAATGAATAGTTAGTTGACTACCAAAATAAACAAAACCTAAACAAAACAATAGCCAACAGTGCCATGCCAGGGTCTTTAAATAGCCTAAATAAATAACTAAATAATCTGATCACTAAATAAGTGATCAGATCGCGTTGTCTGCTCATATGTGGGTGCAGCTCGCTCTCTCGCTCTCTCTCTCATTGACGTCACTGCAAATTTCACTTCTCCGTGGTTTTCATTCTGTGGATTGCTACAATTGAGAAAGAAAATAGCCTAGAATTAGGGCCGAAAGTTCAATTCACCACGAAAAGCAGACTGTTTGAACCAAAGTGATGTGTGTCTATCTCTCCTCCGTTCAATTACAGCACCACGGACAGCAGGGATTCCGCCAGGGCCGGGCAATGCAACCGGTATCGTTCCAAAATTCCGGCCTTATAGAATATTTACCAACCCAGTGAAAATGTAGCTATTGAAAAAAGATCAATTTAATCATTTTTTACATACATAACATATTTTTAGCAAACGAAATTTTAATTTTAAAATCATTTTTGTTGACGTTTATTTCAAAATAATTATCTATGCACTGCGGTCTGTGCTTGCAGTGCAAAGTTAGTGAGGAGAGCCTCCCCACTCGTTAATGAATGAATTCATTCCGTTCAGGTTTGAATTTACGTTCAGAAATAACATTTAAACAGCAATAAAACACACAAAACAAAGGCTATGATGCAATCATCCAGGAAATGTGTTTTATAGATTTTAAGGGCAGCTCGACCTCTTCTTCTCAGGAGTAGCAGGAGCTTGATGCTTTTCTGTCGTCTTTCTGGCCTTGGCTGAAGTACTTGCACCATCATTATGTAAAAGAACTTGCCCAGCTATGTCTGCTTTTCCATTTTGATCTCGTGTCGGCCGTCTGCGGGAATCGGGATGCTGCTGCTTTGTGCATATGTGAATGGCGGACTACAGTTAAAGAGACAGCGTCGGCTAGATTTTTCCTTTCTTCACCAAACACTCTCCATAGGCCTATATATGAGGTTCAAATCTAATAAATACATCCCTGACACCTTGTGACAACCAAAGCACAGCAAATAGCGCTTCCCTGCCCATTCTGAAACAATAGAGCTATGTTTATAGGGGGTACATTCACTTAAACTGATCAAATTTAAAGTGAGGGGGCAGCAAATTGAACTGAGGGTGCAAAGCCCCCTGTCGCCCCCTCGTGGCGCTGTGCGCGTCCCAAGCTTTCAGAACAAAGACCCTCCCCATTTGTTTCCTTTTCCTCTGTAGGCGATATAAACACATGATTTTTCTATTATACATTTGGCTTTTTACTGCAAAGATATCAAAAAGCTTGAAAAAGTGCAATGCTGTCAGTTTGTTCAAGAGAGCGGATTTTTGGCTTTGCAACAAAACCATAAGTCAACAGGTGGGAGAGGCTTTGTGCAGCATGCTTCTTTGAAAGCCTCCATCTGCTTTGTGCAGCAGCATGCTTCTGTAAAAGCCTTCTTCTGCTTTGTGCAGCAGCATGCTTCTGTGAAAGCCTTCATCTGCTTCGTGCAGCAGCATGCTTCTGTGAAAGCCTTCTTCTGCTTTGTGCAGCAGCATGCTTCTGTGAAAGCCTTCTTCTGCTTTGTGCAGCAGCATGCTTCTGTGAAAGCTTTCATCTGCTTTGTGCAGCAGCATGCTTCTGTGAAAGCCTTCTTCTGCTTTGTGCAGCATGCTTCTGTGAAAGCCTTCATCTGCTTTGTGCAGCAGCATGCTTCTGTGAAAGCCTTCTTCTGCTTTGTGCAGCAGCATGCTTCTGTGAAAGCTTTCATCAGCTTTGTGCAGCAGCATGCTTCTGTGAAAGCCTTCATCTGCTTTGTGCAGCAGCATGCTTCTGTGAAAGCCTTCATCTGCTTTGTGCAGCAGCATGCTTCTGTGAAAGCCTTCATCTGCTTTGTGCAGCAGTATGCTTCTGTGAAAGCCTTCTTCTGCTTTGTGCAGCATGCTTCTGTGAAAGCCTTCATCTGCTTCGTGCAGCAGCATGCTTCTGTGAAAGCCTTCATCTGCTTTGTGCAGCATGCTTCTGTGAAAGGCTTCATCTGCTTCGTGCAGCAGCATGCTTCTGTGAAAGCCATCATCTGCTTCGTGCAGCAGCATGCTTCTGTGAAAGCCTTCATCTGCTTCGTGCAGCAGCATGCTTCTGTGAAAGCCTTCTTCTGCTTTGTGCAGCAGCGTGCTTCTGTGAAAGCCTTCATCTGCTTTGTGCAGCAGCATGCTTCTGTGAAAGCCTTCTTCTGCTTTGTGCAGCAGCATGCTTCTGTGAAAGCCTTCATCTGCTTTGTGCAGCAGCATGCTTCTGTGAAAGCCTTCTTCTGCTTTGTGCAGCAGCATGCTTCTGTGAAAGCCTTCATCTGCTTTGTGCAGCAGCATGCTTCTGTGAAAGCCTTCATCTGCTTTGTGCAGCAGCATGCTTCTGTGAAAGCCTTCATCTGCTTCGTGCAGCAGCATGCTTCTGTGAAAGCCTTCATCTGCTTTGTGCAGCAGCATGCTTCTGTGAAAGCCTTCATCTGCTTTGTGCAGCAGCATGCTTCTGTGAAAGCCTTCATCTGCTTTGTGCAGCAGCATGCTTCTGTGAAAGCCTTCATCTGCTTTGTGCAGCAGCATGCTTCTGTGAAAGCCTTCATCTGCCTTGTGCAGCAGCATGCTTCTGTGAAAGCCTTCATCTGCTTTGTGCACCAGCATGCTTCTGTGAAAGCCTTCTTCTGCTTTGTGCAGCATGCTTCTGTGAAAGCCTTCATCTGCTTTGTGCAGCAGCATGCACTGGCGCCGGAACAAGGGGGACATGGGGACATTTTGTCCCCCTTAACACATTCACTGCCAACAACGTGTAAACACGTTTTCAGAATCCAGCTGTTGACTGCCAACAACGTGTAAACACGTTTTTGGCATCGATTTTTTTTTTTTAACGGGGGGTTGTGCATCTAACCCTTTTACATATCTTATATAAGTATTGGACGTGTACAACGTGTACAACCCATTCCACCGACCCACTAAGTGGCGACAAGGAAGTAGGAAGGCAAGCAAAAAGCAGTGTGATCCATTTCCATTCTCATTAAAATGGATTGGCGGAGGCGCTTTCGTTTTCGCGTTGATTGCTGGCGGTGCGGGATTGCAAACTTGCATCATGGATTGCGGATGGAGCACACTTTGAGGCACGCAGCGTAAATATGACCAGAGTCGCAGGGGCTTCATCGGAGCTCTCGGCCAGGGCTCCGGGAGGCGGGCGAGTCCAGCCGGGCTTCCTCAAAGAGCGGCCGCACAGACAGGCTCACACCCGCACAGCAGCAGCAAAGCAAACTGGTGACAAGCGGGGACTGCCCCCTAGTCCGACACCAAATTGGAAACAAATCCCATTCTAAAAGGCTTTTAGAATGGGATTTTCAACCCATTCTTTTTTGTTTCTTTTTCGCTATAATTTAGAGTAATTTAATTTCTATTCAGAAATTTATTTGAGAGGTCGAGAGTATGAGAAAGTGCATTTGCAAAGGTAGGAAAGTGCTTGTGACATGGCGCTGCAGCCAAAAAGAACGCCCACAGGAGGGAGGAGTTGAGCAGAGGGAAGTTTACTGCTGTTATGGAGGAAATTACTGTTCAAAACTATTGTTTAGGTCTTACTGATGCCAAAAATGAATGGTTAAAGTGACAGTTCTATCGAATTTCACAAAAAGCCGTTTATCTCTGAATATTTTTTCTGACGCTAAAACCATGCTGTATTCAACTGCTAATGCTTACATAACTACTAACTCTACAAACTAACTCTTTTAGACAGAGAAAGTACACATTCTATTAGTACTTTTGAGATATTGTATGTTCACAAACTCCAAGCAGAAAATAATCCTCGGCTCTTGTAAAATGAGCCACAATCCTCAAAAAACGGCTTGGCAGAAGCTACCTACAGCAAGAAAAAAACGTCTGGCAGTCAATGTGTTAAAATTTGGTCCCCCTAAAAAAAAAAAAAAAGTTTTTTTTTTTTTTATCTGAGGGGGCAACTGCCCCTGACGCTTAGAGCCCACTTTACACTGTTTACACAGCCTGTGATGCTTGTTAAAGCCGTGATCGTTGTGGGATTATTACACCTGAGACAGACAGACCCAGGGATCAAGAGAGCCCACTTTACACTGTTTACACAGCCTGTGACGCTTGTTAAAGCCGTGATCATTGTGGGATTATTACACCTGAGAGACAGACAGACATGGACTCTGTACTGCACTCACTGTCATTGGCTGCTGCTATAATCGTATACGGTTATTGTTATTTTATTTTTGTGTTGAGATGACAAGTTTTGCACTGTGTTTCGAAGTGATAATAATAATAATAATAATAAGTTCAGTGTTTCTGCCTGTGTTGCTGTCTGTTGTAGTGTAATTATAAAATGACCTAAAGGGAGAGCAGGTCACCAAGTGAGTGAGAAAAGGAAAAATACTGAATAATTACATTACTACAGTATAATCCTAATGTTAATTTAAAATGAGATATTCATCTAAATATGGCTAAAAATCATCCAAACGTCCATAAAAACGTCAATTTTTCATCGGCGCCCTTATGGGGGCAGAAAAAAAAAAAAAAAAAAAAGAAAAAAAGAAAAAAAAAAAAAAAAAATTGTGTCCCCCTTATTGCAAACTCGTTCCGGCGCCACTGGCAGCATGCTTCTGTGAAAGCCTTCATCTGCTTTGTGCAGCAGCATGCTTCTGTGAAAGCCTCCATCTGCTTCGTGCAGCAGCGTGCTTCTGTGAAAGCCTTCATCTGCACATTTCATCATCATGTTCTGGATGCTATGGCAGGGCAGTCAAACCACCATTCCACACAATACACATCTGAAATCTGAGAGAGCCGCCAGTCCCTTCCGTGGCATCACATCTAAGCAGCTTCTCTCTCTCTCTGTCTCTCTCTCTCATCTCTTTCTCCTCTCTTCTCTTGTCCTTTCTTCCTGCTCGGCCTCCCCAGGTGCAGCGCTATCTACGAGTGGACACAGGAATCCACAAGGCGCGTTAACATCCCCTTTGAAAGAGGAAGCCACGTTGCCCGCTCTTCATGGAAAGCACCTTCCATCGCCCTCTGTGAGATGAGGGGGGGGGGGGTGTGTGTGTGTTGGGGGACGAGGGGGAGTGTTGTGGATGGGTCTGTAACCAAAACCACATGTTGGGCATGGTACAGCAGTAGTGAGACAAGAGAGATCTTTGTGGCCAACACAAGTGCTTGGCTGTCCTCTCGCATGCCCGTCTGTCAGCCGCCGCACCATGCCGGCCGGACACCTGTACAGCTGTAATTTTAAACTGGCAAAAACAAAATGGGTATTTAGTGGGTACCCAAAAATAACCTATGAAAGTTTCAGGTAGCCTACTTTGGACCTGACTTTGTACTTTGGATATTAATTTACTGCTTATTAATGTTGTCATTACTATTACACTATGTTAAAATGGGAATGTTTTTTCGTCCTCAGCTTGTTGGAGATACAGCGGCAGTATGCATTGTGTGTGTGTGTGTGTGTGTGTGTGTGTGTGTCTCTGTGCATGTGTGTGTGTGTTTGCGCGCCTGTGTGTGCGTGTGTGCATGTTTGTGTGTTTAATAAGCTTGTGAGTCATGTTTGATGGGACAAATCACCACCTATGGAAACCTTCCATCTCCAAACGAGTCAGCCTCTCACGAATTGAGAGCCCAATTGATTTACCCAATTAATGAATGGCACATCTTTTGGACAGGGATCACAACATTCCAGACACAACCTTTTGACCTTGACAAAACATCTGAAGCAGTCAATGACGGACGGACGGACGGACTGGGGGGTGAGACTACTTGAGAGGATTTTGGATTTCGAAAATGCTTTGATCTCCTCCTCATAGCCTTCACTTTCCAAGGTGTTCACAAGAAAGAAAGGGAGGAAGGAAGAAAGAAAGAAAGAAAGAAAGGAAGCGGAAATAGAGTAGGGGAAATAAGGACAGTGGGAGCTACCGGTTGTTTGGGGATGAATGGGGAGGTCATGGCTTTGGAATGTGACTGGATGATAGAGAGCAGGAAGAGGGGACAGATCATCTCTAGCATGCTACACACACACACACACACACACACACACACACACACACACACACACACACACACACACACACACACACACACACACACACACACGTGTCTGATGGCCCGATCACATCTATACAATAGTTGCCAAGATGGGCAGAGCTGTCGCCATCACACGAAAATGTGCACCGTTTCTAACGTCATCATTGTTTCGTCAAATTGTTTGCCAGTTTATAGTGTTTAGACGTCAATAAACCATATTTGCTGTTAGTAGCCTACCGGTATATGAGTGATTAATCTGATGTTAATTGGATTTGAGAATTGTTGTATTGTATTGTTTGTTGTATTGTCTTGTGTATAACGTACTGTAGGCTACCACACAATGGTCTTGTTGTTTACTCTGATGCCATGTCAATGAATAAAACGATTCAACCTACAGGCAAATGCTGATCTGTTCAGCAGGGCTGATGGTCTCCCTGTACAATATAGAACGTTAACTATAGGTGACATTCCTGATACCATCCATTCCATGATCTTTAGTTGTAAACACATAACTTTCACAATAGTGAACAAGCCCCCCCACTCGACTCATTCAGAGCAGGCTTAGTTTTATAACTTGTAGGCTACCTGCTGCTCCTGATGCGACATAAATATACATGTAAAGTCATGGCATACATGTGTTTTTATTGAAAAAGTACATGTCAAGTAAGCTAAGAACAAACTTAGCCGTATTATGTACAACTGCCTGCTAGACTTGCACAACTCTGGCGTCTATGCCTCGCCGTGGGTCGTGCAGGTCAAACAGATTTTGGATGACTGTGGCTTGTCTTACCTCTGGCTTACACAGCAGTGCAACAAAATTGACTGGTTGAAGCTAACTGTTGAGCAAAGTCTTAAAGGAACACTCCGCCCATTTTCAACCAGCTTTGTATCATTAGAACATCAGTAGTATATCAGACAACTGTAAACTGTTTTGAAGTCTGTCATTTAATTTGACAGTTATTGAGTGTTAAAGTGTGGACCAGTGACATCACTGGTCCACACTAACTCAAATTAATAACTCATTAACTCAAATCACCTCTCAATAACTGTCAAACTATTCATCATTCATCTAGTTTGACAGTTATTGAGAGTTTATTTGAGTTAATGAGTTATTAATTTGAGTTAGTGTGGACCAGTGATGTCACTGGTCCACACTTTAACACTCAATAACTGTCAAATTAAATGACAGACTTCAAAACCGTTTACAGTTTTCTGATACTACTGATGTTCTAATGATACAAAGCTGGTTGAAAATGGGCGGAGTGTTCCTTTAAGGACCAGTTTATGCAGAAATGGCAAAGTGAGCTCAAAAGCATGACATCATGTGACTTGTACGTAGAATTCAAAAAAGAACTTAAACTGGAAAATGATCTGCTGTATGTAAACCAGAGGCATAGACATGCAATCTGTAACTTCAGGGTTAATAACACCAGAATCCCCAAGGTTGTTGGTAGATATAAAGGACTGCATAGAAGTATGAGGATCTGTAACCTCTGTAGTGACAACTGTGTGGGAGACGAGTATCACATTTTGTTTGAATGCAAGAATGTAATTATTTTGAATTTCAGACAGTTATATTTACCCAGATATTATTTAACTCGTCCATCTATGTTTAAATTGATTTTGCTACTACAATCAGACAAAAAGTCATGTGTAAATTAGGTGATTTTTTGAAGAATGTCCTGGCTTTGTTCAAATGACATATGCACTAGCCATGCCGTGTGCCATTGTATATTGTTTTTTGTATGTTTTGTTTGTGCTCCATACCATGTGATCATGGTCAATGAGTCACATCAAATAAATAAATGAAATAATATATATATATATATTTTTTTGTCCAATATTGAAATGTTCTAGAATTGCATGTTGTGTTAACATAAAAATTATTTTTATCTACCACTTAGCCTACTTTAAGCCCCAATGCATGCTGGGAGACAGGGGCGGTTTTAGCATCAGAGCTTTGGGTGGGCTCAGCCCACCCAAAGGTCATGGACCACTGAACCCCTAGGGGGGTCCGGGGGCATGCCCCCCCGTAAGAAAATTTTGTACAGTTTCAAGTAAAAATGGATCAAACTGGCGCACTTTGAGATCAAAATGAAGAGACTAGATCTATGAAGAACTACACACATCAATATCTTCTTTACCATTCTGTGGTTTTACAGCGATGAAAAAATAATTGTTTCCCTATATATACTATATATATTCTGCATACAGGTTACTATATGGTAGAATTATGCTTGCATAAATAATACCAAAATCACTTCAGGGGAGTTTCAAGTAAAGTAACATTTTGCTTTGTAGGCAAAACAAAAGTAAAATTAAATCAAAATTAAATCAAAAGGGAACTTCCTAACTTATTGGCTGGAATAATATTCCGACAAGATAATAATATACTGTAAGCACTAAAGCAGGAGTTTGCAGTCAACTAGTTGAAATTAATATGTGGCAGTATTTGTGGGTGTCAAAATCTATGTAGGGTGTACCACCACAAATAGATCAGTGTATGGGAAACACTGACTATTAAATTGTGTGATTAGAAAGACACCAATAAATCTGAGAAAATGTACTTTAATTTTGAACAACAGCAATACCACTGTGGCATTACAAATGGTATTATGAAATTATTGTGGGAAAAAACAAGAATGCCACTTTTTTTCATGAACTTTAAGCAGAAAATAAAAAAATAGTTTTAAAGCAAAAATAAATAATAAATAAAGATAATTTTAACACATTGAGTGCCAGCCGTTTTTTCAATGCTGTAGGTAAGTTGTGCCAGTTTTTTTTTTGAGGATTCTGGCTCATTTTACAAGAGCCGAGGATTCTTTTCTGTTAAGACTACGTGAACACCAATCATCTAAAAAGAACTAATAGAATGTGTGCTTTCTCTGTCTAAAAGAGTTAGTTTGTAGAGTTAGTAGTTATGTAGATATTAGCCGTTGAGTACAGCATGGTTTCAGAGATTTTCAGAGAGTTTTGAGATAAATGGATTTTTAGAACCACCTCACGTGCCTGTGATTATGGGTGCCCTTGGGCAAGTCTGTATACTGTTTTGTGTGTGTGTGTGTGTGTGTGTGTCTGTGTGTGTGTGTGTGTGTGTGTGTGTGTGTCTCCAAACTCCTCCCTCCGTAGGTGTGGCTTTGCAGTGTTTTGTCACAGGCGAGTTTCTGTTGCCTCACAGATCCCAAAAAAATAGAAGGGAATCGCAGGAGCGGGGAAGAGGAGAGGCGAGGGGGGGGGGGTTAGACACGGGAGAGAAATTCCTTCGCGATCCCCTTCTTCCAATCTTGAGGCAGCCTACTCCGCTCTGCTGCTGCTGCTGCTGCTGCTGCTGCTCCTCTGAGCTGCTGCTGCTGGCGGCTCTCGGGCGAGTCTGGAAACGGGCTCGTTCGTTTCTTGAGGTGTCGGCTGAGAGCTTTGAAGAAGCTTTTGCGATTCTGGTCTTATTTATGTGCAAAGGTACTCGAGTGTGTGTGTGTGTGTGCGCGCGGCGCGCGCGCGCGCGCGTGTGTGTGTGTGTGTGTGTGTGTGTGTGTGTGTGTGTGTGTGTGTGTGTGTGTGAAATCGAAAGAGTTTTCGCCCAGCTATTTCCTTGAAAATTAGAATGGCTTTCTCCCGCGGACTGGCTTTCTCTCTGTCTGGAGAGAACTGTCGCCACTTAGTGGTCGGTAAAATAGATTATACACATTCTCTTCCTCCAATATTGATATAGAAGACGTAAAAGGGGTTGATTGATGTCCCACCGTCAAAAAAAAAAATGTTTATGTAAGACGAGATATCTCGTCTTTGGCACTCAACGGTTGGATTATGTAAGACGAGATATCTCGTCCTTGGCACTCAACGTGTTAACAGAAACTGCTACTAATGACCACCATGGATTTGGAGAGATTTTTTTTTTTTTTTTTTTTTTGGTGGGCTGAGACTATTTTTGGGTGGGCTAAAGCCCACCCAAAAAAGGCCTAGAACCGCCCCTGCTGGGAGAGATGCAAATTTGTGTCGTTTGGTAGGGGAGGGAGGCACACAACGTGCCACTGCCAGCCTCAGAATCAGAAATTTATAATTTAGGCTACCCACCTTTTTTTACCACTAGCACTGCTCCACACAAAATAAGGAGCTGCATGATGTTTATAATTGACGTACAGTGGCGTGCCGTCCATTAGGCGAACTAGGCAAATGCTAGGGGCGCTTGAGCAGTTAGGGGCGCCAGAGAGGGTAAAAAAAAAAAAAATTTTTTTTTTTTTTTTTTTTTACAAATACTTTTTCATGATAATAATTATTTTACAATAGTAGACAAAAAATAAGCACAACAAGGTCTTAAGTCTTTAAATAATAGTGAAATCATTTTTCTAATTCTGGCTTTCTGGCTGCCTGGGCTGCAGCACTTTCACCATGGTCCCTAATCCATACCACCCCACCCCCTGCGCGGCCGCGCCCCCTTCTACTTGCTTGGAGCTTTTTCCCAGAGTGGGGGAAGGGAGCTGGAAGGTGGGTGCTGAGGGTGCTGCAGCACCCCCTGGTGGCAAGAAATGGGTTTTTCGAAATTGTTGGATTTGGCTGTCTTGTGTTTATACCACCAACAAGATGCATTAAAAAACAGTTTGTGCTTCCCAGCTCTAATCTTATTTCATACGCTCTCTCTTCAAAAGTGTTTGATTTTCATCATAATCTGGTTTTCCATAATAATAATAACAAGTTCAGTGTTTATGCCTGTGTTGCTGTCGTAGTGTAAAACGACTAAAGGGAGAGCAGGTGCTTACATGAAAGTGAGTGAGAAAAGGAGAAGATACTGAATAATGATATCACAACAGTATAATCCTAATGTTAATTTAAAATGAAATATTCTTCTAAATATGGATGAAAGTCCAAAAAACGGGCAGCACCGAGAGTTCCTTTCTTACAGCACCCCCTACCTAAAAGTACTTCCAGCGCCACTGGGGAAGGGCCATTCTGAGCCTGCACTGCAGCGGTGGAATTAGCTGCAATATAATTTTTATTATATTTTCTTTGGGGGAGGGGGGGGGGGGCACCAGCAAAAATCTTGCTTAGGGCACCAACTTGGTCAGGCACGCCACTGTTGACGTAATTGATGTAACCTAACCTACTAGATGAGCTAACCTAGCTAACCTAACCTATGCTATCGGCGTGTACTGTGGTATGTTTATGATTTTGTGACTGTGGTGGGCGGGGGGTGAATGTTTCTTGATGCGGTGGGCAAACTGTCATGGCGCCGTTTCCTGTAAAACATTTCCGAAATTTCCGGTCTGAACACAGCCAAAGAGTATAGTATAGTGAGACAAGAGGAGACGCTCTTCTGCTCCTTTCCTTGCTTTTTATGCCTCCGCCGGCGATAGCCAGGCCAGAGGCATTATGGATCCGGGTTGTCCATACGTCCGTACGTACAATGTTTGTTAACGCGATATCTGAGGAACGCCTTGACGGAATTTCATCAAATTTGCCTCAAACATCGACTTAGACTCAAGGATGATCTGAATGGATTACATTTTGGTGATCAAAGGTCAAGGTCACTGTGACCTCTCCAACGCCATTTTCAAGCTTTTTAATACAATATCTCTGGAATGCCTTGACGGGATTTAATCAAATTTGCCTCAAACATTAAGTTGGCCTCAAGGATGAACTGATTACATTTTGGTGGTCAAACTTAAAGGTCACTGTGACCTCACGAACGCCATTCCCAAGTTGGTTAACACAATATCTCAAGAACGGCTTGATAGAATTTCTTCTGATTTGGCTCAAACATCGACTTGGACGCAAGGATGAACTGATTCCATTTTGGTTATCAAAGGTCAAGGTCACTGTGACCTCTCGAATGCCATTTTCAAGCTTGTTAACACGATATCTCAGGAATGTCTTGATGGAATTTCTTCGAATTTGCCTCAAGCGTCCACTTGGACTCAAGGATGAACTGATTACATTTTGGTGGTCAAAGTTCAAGGTCACTGTGACCTCACACACCCAATTTCCAAGCTCTGTAACGCAACATCACAGGAGCGCCTTGACGGAATTTCTTCCAATTTGCCTCAAATGGCGATTTGGACTCAAGAATCAACTAATGGCGGAGGCATAAACATTACAGTACAAAACACCATTACTACTAAGTTCAACAGAGTAACGGATAGTGGAATGAATGAGTATTTGTATCTGTTCAGGTATCTTTTCTTGTTTTTTACTGGGACTCTGTAACGTCTGCGAGAGGGTAGCAGTTCCTATTCTGAATGTAAGACATGAGAGGGGTCGGCAATCATTTTCCTGGCTTGTCTAATTACAGTTTCCTCAAAAAGTGCTTGGAGGGTGGGGTGCTCCCTCACACCCATCACTTTCATTGCAGTGTGAACTAGTCTATTGATTTGTGATCTTGACTTCACAGTTAAATTACCAAACCAAACAGAAATTGTGCAACGAAAAATACTCTCAATCACAGCATGGTAGAAAAGCAACATCACCCTCTGCTGGACGCCAAACACCCTGAGCCTACGCAGAAAGTGAAGTCGCTGCTGGATCTTGGTACACACAGAGTTAACATGGACATTTGTCAGAAAGTCAACTTTGGGATCAATGTTTTGTATCGTTCTCGCAATTGTTTTTCATTCAGTGTTCGTAAGAAACTTGTTTCTCAACTTTTATTACCACTGCTCGACTATTGTGATGTTGTTTATCAAAACGCATCAAAATCTGACCTTATTCCACTTAACACAGCTTATAATAGAATTTGTAGATTTGTCCTTGGTTGCCCTTTTCTTACTCACCACTGTACAATGTATCAGACACTTAATTTTCCATCCCTAAACACAAGAAGACACATTCACTGGCTTCAACTTATTTTTAAATGTATTCACCTCACTTATCCTCTTTACTTAACACGTTCACTGCCATTGACGTATTAATACGTCAAAAATAATCCAACGGTTGACTGCCATTGACGTATTAATACGTCAAAAAAATGATTTTTTTTTTTTGACCGTGGGATGTGCATCTAACCCTTTTACATCTCTTATATAATTATTGGAGCCACCGAACGTTTACAACCCATTCCACTGACCCACTAAGTGGCAACAGTGCTCTCCTGACTAGAGGAAGGCAAGCATTTTTTTAACTTGTCACGCCATTCTCACCCCAGCCATTCTCATGAAAATGGATGGGGGAAAACGCTTTCGTTTTCGCGCTGATTGCTGGCGATGCGGGATTGCAAATTTGCATAATAGATTACAGGTGGAACACACTTTGAAACACGCAGCATAAATATGACCAGAATCGCAAAAGCTTCTCTCAACCAAAACTCCAAGAAGCGAGCGAGTCCATCCAGACTTCCTCAAACAGCGGCCGCGCAGACAGGCACAGGACAGCAGCAAAGCAGTGAGACTGGTGACAAGCTTGTGACGGCCGCTGCAGCCAAGAAGAACGCCCACGGAGGGAGGAGTTGGAAGCAACTCTCCCTCTCGCTCTCTCCCTCTCTCTCTCTCTCGCTCTCTCTCTCTCCCTCCCTCCCTCCCTCCCTCTCTCTCTCTCTCTCTCTCCCTCTCCCCCTCTCACTAGGATTAAACCTAGTGCGTCTCCCTCCCGAGAGGGAGGGAGAGAGAGAGAGAGGGAGGGAGAGCGAGAGGGAGGGAGAGAGAGAGAGAGAGAGAGAGAGGGAGAGCGAGAGGGAGGGAGAGAGAGAGAGAGAGCGAGAGGGGGAGGGAGAGAGAGAGAGAGAGAGCCAAAAATGAATGGTTAAAGTGACTGTTCTATCGAATTTCACAAAAAGCTGTTTATCTCTGAATATTTTTTCTGACGCTGAAACCATGCTGTATTCAACTGCTAATGCTTACATAACTACTAACTCTACAAACTAACTATTTTAGACAGAGAAAGCACACATTCTATTAGTTCTTTTGAGATATTGTGTGTTCACAAAATCTTAGCAGAAAAGAATCCTCGGGTCTTGAAAGATGAGCCAGAATCCTCAAAAAAACCCTCTGGCAGAAGCTAACTACAGTAAAAAAAAAACGTCTGGCAGTGAATGTGTTAAAACAGTATCTTGTACCTTTCTCATCCAGATATGAAATGAGGCACTCTGCTCAGCTATATTTCTCTGTTCCTCATGCAAAGAAAACTATTGGCAAAAGAGCTTTTCGGCATAAAGCACCAGCAGACTGGGACAATCTACCTGCTGATATTCGTTCTATCTCATCATTTGGTTTGTTTAAGCATGCTCTGTCTTCTTTGTTTTGTGATTCATTGCTCTTGTTATCACTGATGACATTTAGATCATGTATATATATATCATTTATATCATATATTATATTATATCATATAACAGATCTGATCGTAGTTGGCGATCCATTTTTGTTTTGATTGTTCATCTACAGGCCTTTGGCCACCTTGTGGTTGTACTGCTTCATTGTTTTCATTGATTTATGTGTGTGTGTGTGTGTGTGTGTGTGTGTGTGTGTGTGTGTGTGTGTGTGTGTTTTTTCTTTCTTTGCTGTCTGTATGTTAAATATGTTTTTCTCTGTCTGCTATGTAATGATTGTTCTGCATGTTGGGACCCCCTCGAAAACGAGATGATTCATCTCAAGGGGTTTATCCTAATAAATACAATTTCAAACAACATTCCAGGATATATTACTGTCAATATGCACGCCCAAGTATTTGTATGAATCAACCTGAGCAATATTAACATTGCGTATGAGTAATGGAGCGTGGAGCGTCACATGACCTGGATCGAAAACCATTTCTTCTGTTTTTTTTGTATTAACAGTGAGGTGATGGTCCTCACACCACTGTACAAAGTTGTTTACCTCCTGGTTGTAAACAGAGGTGTTTGTTTCTTTATCCATAAGACCTAAGATGGCAGTGTCGTCAGAGAAGTTAATAAAGAAAACACTAGGATGACTGCTGATACAGTCATTAGTGTATGCTGTGAATAAGGGGGAGAGCTCACGCATCCTTGAGGGACACCTGTGTTTATTACTTTGGTCTGGGATGTTGTCTGGTTCACTCTGACCCATTGGGTCCTGTTGGTTAGAAATGAGTGATACCATCTGATAATATATGGGTTAACGGACATCTGTTTGAGTTTGCTGAAAAGTATGTGTGGGTGCACGGTGTTAAAGGCGGAGCTGAAGTCAACAAACAGTAATCTGGCATAAGCCTTGGGATTTTCAAGATGTTGCAGGATCGAATGGGTTATGGTAAGTGTTGCGTCATCAGTGCCACGGTTGTCTCTATAGGCAAACTGATATGAATCTAACTGTCCATTTAAGTTTGACTTCAGCTTCCACACCATCAACTTTTCCAGACACTTAACTTAACAATGGAAGTCAAGGCTACAGGTCTATAGTCATTATTTTCTCGGGGAACAGCTTTTTTTGGGGAGGGGAATAATAGTTGCCATTTTCCACAGAGATGGAACTGTGTGTGAATCAACTGACCTTTGAAAGACGGGGGCCCAAGCTGGTGTGAGTTCCTCCCCACATGTCTTTAAGAGGAAAGATGAGACACCATCAGGGCCTGCGGCCTTGTTAGTGTTTATTCTTTTAAACAATCTTGTAACTTCAATGTGATCGATGTCTATTTTTGGAACATCGCCTCCTATTGAATCCAAGATGTCGCTCCCTACGTGCGCCTCAGTGTTTTGCTCCGTAGCGGTTTTTCTTATTTTGCTGTAAATATCGTGTTTTGTTGTAGCACCCGGGGCTCTTTCACCAGAGAAGAGCTCATGAACATCAGGGAAACAACTCCTGAGGACTTAGTTCCAAATTTTCTTGTGTCTTCCCTGGAAATACTAGGAATTTGGGCCAAAGGTGGGCTCACCTGGGCACGGAGACGAAGAAGGGGAAGACGAGGAGGAGTGCTTCGCCGACGCGGACACCGCACGCCACTGCCCATAATATTCCTCTCCAATGTCCGCTCGCTAGGAAACAAACTGGACGAACTCCAACTACTGCTGCCTGGGAAGAAACACGGACCTCTCTTCATCATCTGCTTTGTGCTTTGTGGAGACGTGGATGAGTGAACAAACCCCAGACCCCGCGGTAAAGCTGGACGGCTTCCAGCTGCACAGAGCGGACCGAGACCCGGTCCTCTCCGGCAAGACAAAAGGCGGAGGTTTGTGTTTCTACATCAACAGTGACTGGTGTATAGATGTGTCAGTGATCCTGCAATACTGTTCCCCCACTCTTGAAACATTTATAATCAATTGTAAACCATTCTACTCTCCACGTGAATTCTCCTCATTCATTGCGTACGTTACACCACAAGCGAACGCACAGGAAACACAACGCTTGCTCGCCGACCAGATACTATGGGTGGAGCGGAAGAATCCCGACTCATTTGTAATAGTCCTGGGCGACTTTAACAAAGGAAAACTAACCCACGAACTCCCCAAACACCGACCAATGATCAAATGTCCAACCAGAGGCGAAAACACACTAGATCACTGCTACACGGTAATAAACAATGCATACCGCGCTGTCCCCCACGCTCCATTGGGCCACTCAGACCACGCCATGATACACCTCATTCTCACCTACAGGCAGCAGCTAAAAGTTGCCAAACCTGTGAAGAGGATTTCTAAAAAGTGGTCTAATGAAGCTGTAGAGGATTTGCGGTCATGTGTGGACTCCACAAATTGGGATTTATTCAAAGCTGCAACAGACAGTCTTGATGAATACACAGACACAGTCACATCATACATCAGCTTCTGTGAGGGCAGCTGTGTTCCCACTCGCTCCACTGTGAGATACAATACCAACAAATGTTGGTTCACAGCTGAACTCAGGAGGCTGAGAGAGGAAAAGCACAAAGCATTCAGGAGTGGAGACAAACAGCACTTCAAAGAATGCAAATATAAATTCAGCAAGGCAGTGCGAGCTGCTAAACAGCAATATTCAGAACGGCTCCACCAACAAGCCACAAACAAAGACAAAGACTCTGTTTAGTGAAGGGAGGAGACTAAAAATGAACCCAGATGGTGAGCAAACCACCGTAACCCTGTACGCGGTAAAAGACCACAAGCACAATCCCAAGAAAGACATTATGAGAGGAACAGTCATGATACAGAACAACCTGTCCTTTTTTGAGAAAAACTTCCCCAGGATCAAAGAGAGAGCCCAGGAGAAGAAAAACCACTGTGAGGACGACAGCCCCATAGGCAAGACAGACACCCCCCACACATGTGTAAATGACACAGAAGCACACGTCGTTGAGGAGGAGCCCCATTCACCTGTGGAGAAGGTTATCCATTGTGACAAGACAGACATGGAGAAGCACACCACACCACAAACTCCAACTGACAACAGAGGAAAATCTGAGACAGAGTGTTTACCTCCCACCACAGAGCCCCACTTGATCATGGAGCTGAGGGAGAGATTCGCACAGCTGGATAGGAGACAAGTGGAGATGGAACAAATTATTAATTAATACACAGGACAAGATGTTACTATCCCTTGTGCCAAAATCCGAGGAAAAACACATTTAGAAGCCCAATCCAGAATAAAACAAGCTAACAGGCTAACAAACTAATAAACAAGACACAAATCACCAGTTACCTACCCTAGCCAACAGCAGTATGAAGCATGTCATTGGGGTTTTCAAGTGGGCACCTTCCTTCACTGACGTTTCGTTAAATTAGGCCCACGACACCTCAAGAAGGCTTAACGGTGTAATCCAGCGTCCTGGAAACACCCCCCTCCATGCTACCACCGCACAACTGCATATTACCTCACTATCTAAGCCTAGCTATCCAGGTCGGTTCGGTATGACATTCCTGACTACACCACCACTGTCAATGATTCAGCCCTGTTGATGCGGACCGTCAATCATGACCAACAACAAACAATCCCTAACTACACCACCACTGTCAATGATTCAGCCCTGTTGATGCGGACCATTAATCATGACCAACAACAATCAATCTGACCTTAGCGAGCTCCCCAGCTAGCATGTTTCCTCCTTATCCACAGCCATTCACTTGCTTGTTCTGCTGCCTGAGACATGTTGCTAACCGCAAGTTTCAGGCTCCGTCCCCGAATGCCCAACTCAGTTAGTAAGGCAATAACGGACTTTTCCACAAAACCACGGCAGCCCACCTCTACAGGCCGCACTCGAGCCCTCCAACCTCACTGCTCTGCCTCTGCTGCCATTTCAGCATACCTAGCTTTCTTGCGCTCATAAGCCTCCTCAACTCGATCTTCCCACGGGACTGTGAGTTCGATAAAATAAACTCTCTTCTCTACCTCAGACCACAGTAACAAGTCCGGACGTAGCCGGGGGCTAACTATATATGCTGGGATGACTAGCTGTTCATTCAAGTCAACCCTCATTTCCCAGGCTCCACCTACACTTAGCTGCCCTAACTTGTGCCTGACCTTAATTGGTCTAATCTTTTCTCCCTCACATACAAATTTGATCTGTCTAGTCTCTTTGCTAGCAACTAGAGAATTTACTTCTAGCCGCTTTTCCTCAACTGCAGCTGCCAAACATTTCAACACCTGGTTGTGACGCCAGGTGTATCGCCCCTGGGAGAGACTGACCTTACACCCTGACAGTATATGCCTCAGTGTACATACACTAGAACACAACGGGCAGGCACCATCCTCGCCCAACCACTGATTTAAGTTCTGGGGAGATGGCAGCACATCATAAGTAGCCCCTAGAATAGGGCTGCAACTAACGATTATTTTCATAATCGATTAATCTGTCGATTCTTTTCTCGATTAATCGATTAGTTGTTTGGTCTATAAAATGACAGAAAATGGTGGCAAATGACGATCAGTGTTTACCAAAGCCCAAGATGACGCCCTCAAATGTCTTGTTTTGTCCACAACTAAAAAACATAATATCAGTTTACTGTCATACAGGAGTAAAGAAACCAGAAAATATTCACATTTACGAAGCTGGAATCGGAGAATTTAGACCTTTTCTCTTAAAATTGTACTCAAAACGATTAATCGATTATCAAAATAGTTGTCGATTAATTTTCTGTCGATCGACTAATCGATTAATTGATTAATCGTTGCAGCTCTACCCTAGAATAAATCGAATTCTGCTGGCCTCCATGCTCCACAACTCTCTCCACTTCAACTTTCTCTTCTCTACACTCTCCCAGTTCACCCACTGTCCTTGCTTTGCCTGCGACACTGCCTTAGTACATCTTACTGCCTCCTCTTGCCTATATACTTCTTCAACTACCATCTTCCTCTTTTCTATTACTGATGCCTTGTTCCACACAGGTTTCCCTATGCACAACCCTAAGCCTCCACGCCCATGCTGCACCGGACCTATGATATCTCTGTGTCTAAGAGCTGACTGTGCTTGCTGTACTGCCTCCTTTGGGTTCCACTTCCTCCCTGTTTTAACTGTGGGCGCTACACTCCTAACCACTGGATCCTTTGACTGAGTCAGAGTCATTTCCAGTCTAACCTTAGCACACTTGAACTCCTCTGTCAGGCTAGATAATGGCAATTCCAATATGCCTTTCCCATATAAGGCTACACTGCTTAGGCAGCGTGGGACTCCAAGCCATTTTCTAATGAATGAGTTAATCATCCTTTCTAGCTTTTCTACCTTTGAAAGGGGAACCTCATACACTGTCAGTGGCCACATCAACCGAGGCAACAATCCAAACTGCAAACACCACAACTTTAACTTTCCTGGGAGCCCTGACTTGTCTATACTTGAAATACCTTGAATCATTTCCTGCCTCACCTCCTCAAACTGTCCCTTATCACTGAGACTTGCATCATACCATCTTCCCAAACCCTTGACTGGTTTCTCTAACACTGTAGGCACCACCTCATCATTT
>NW_028150796.1:0-27091 GCF_964638095.1 Poromitra crassiceps | reverse complement strand
AAGAGCGCATTGACTCAGTGCGGTATGCAGCCTCTCTGGTGTCAAGTCTGATTTTGGGAAAAAAAAAAAAAAAATCCAAAATCAGACAGAGTGTTGACACCAGAGAGGCTAAGACCGCATTGACTCAGTGCGGTATTCAGCCTCTCTGGTGTCAAGTCTGATTTTGGAAAAAAAAAAAAAAAATCCAAAATCAGACAGAGTGTTGAGACCAGAGAGGCTAAGAGCGCATTGACTCAGTGCGGTATTCAGCCTCTCTGGTGTCAAGTCTGATTTTGGAAAAAAAAAAAAAAAAAATCCAAAATCAGACAGAGTGTTGAGACCAAGAGAGGCTAAGACCGCATTGACTCAGTGCGGTATTCAGCCTCTCTGGTGTCAAGTCTGATTTTGGAAAAAAAAAAAAAAAATCCAAAATCAGACAGAGTGTTGACACCAGAGAGGCTAAGACCGCATTGACTCAGTGCGGTATTCAGCCTCTCTGGTGTCAAGTCTGATTTTGGAAAAAAAAAAAAAAAATCCAAAATCAGACAGAGTGTTGAGACCAGAGAGGCTAAGACCGCATTGACTCAGTGCGGTATTCAGCCTCTCTGGTGTCAAGTCTGATTTTGGAAAAAAAAAAAAAATCCAAAATCAGACAGAGTGTTGACGACCAGAGAGGCTAAGAGCGCATTGACTCAGTGCGGTATTCAGCCTCTCTGGTGTCAAGTCTGATTTTGGAAAAAAAAAAAAAAAAATCCAAAATCAGACAGAGTGTTGAGACCAGAGAGGCTAAGACCGCATTGACTCAGTGCGGTATTCAGCCTCTCTGGTGTCAAGTCTGATTTTGGAAAAAAAAAAAAAAAAAATCCAAAATCAGACAGAGTGTTGACACCAGAGAGGCTAAGACCGCATTGACTCAGTGCGGTATTCAGCCTCTCTGGTGTCAAGTCTGATTTTGGAAAAAAAAAAAAAAATCCAAAATCAGACAGAGTGTTGAGACCAGAGAGGCTAAGAGCGCATTGACTCAGTGCGGTATTCAGCCTCTCTGGTGTCAAGTCTGATTTTGGAAAAAAAAAAAAAAAAAATCCAAAATCAGACAGAGTGTTGAGACCAGAGAGGCTAAGACCGCATTGACTCAGTGCGGTATTCAGCCTCTCTGGTGTCAAGTCTGATTTTGGAAAAAAAAAAAAAAAATCCAAAATCAGACAGAGTGTTGACACCAGAGAGGCTAAGACCGCATTGACTCAGTGCGGTATTCAGCCTCTCTGGTGTCAAGTCTGATTTTGGAAAAAAAAAAAAAATCCAAAATCAGACAGAGTGTTGAGACCAGAGAGGCTAAGACCGCATTGACTCAGTGCGGTATTCAGCCTCTCTGGTGTCAAGTCTGATTTTGGAAAAAAAAAAAAAAAATCCAAAATCAGACAGAGTGTTGAGCACCAGAGAGGCTAAGACCGCATTGACTCAGTGCGGTATTCAGCCTCTCTGGTGTCAAGTCTGATTTTGGAAAAAAAAAAAAAAAATCCAAAATCAGACAGAGTGTTGACACCAGAGAGGCTAAGACCGCATTGACTCAGTGCGGTATTCAGCCTCTCTGGTGTCAAGTCTGATTTTGGAAAAAAAAAAAAAATCCAAAATCAGACAGAGTGTTGACACCAGAGAGGCTAAGACCGCATTGACTCAGTGCGGTATTCAGCCTCTCTGGTGTCAAGTCTGATTTTGGAAAAAAAAAAAAAAATCCAAAATCAGACAGAGTGTTGAGACCAGAGAGGCTAAGAGCCGCATTGACTCAGTGCGGTATTCAGCCTCTCTGGTGTCAAGTCTGATTTTGGAAAAAAAAAAAAAAAAATCCAAAATCAGACAGAGTGTTGAGACCAGAGAGGCTAAGACCGCATTGACTCAGTGCGGTATTCAGCCTCTCTGGTGTCAAGTCTGATTTTGGAAAAAAAAAAAAAAAATCCAAAATCAGACAGAGTGTTGACACCAGAGAGGCTAAGACCGCATTGACTCAGTGCGGTATTCAGCCTCTCTGGTGTCAAGTCTGATTTTGGAAAAAAAAAAAAAAAAATCCAAAATCAGACAGAGTGTTGAGCACCAGAGAGGCTAAGACCGCATTGACTCAGTGCGGTATTCAGCCTCTCTGGTGTCAAGTCTGATTTTGGAAAAAAAAAAAAAAAATCCAAAATCAGACAGAGTGTTGAGACCAGAGAGGCTAAGACCGCATTGACTCAGTGCGGTATTCAGCCTCTCTGGTGTCAAGTCTGATTTTGGAAAAAAAAAAAAAAATCCAAAATCAGACAGAGTGTTGACACCAGAGAGGCTAAGACCGCATTGACTCAGTGCGGTATTCAGCCTCTCTGGTGTCAAGTCTGATTTTGGAAAAAAAAAAAAAAAAAATCCAAAATCAGACAGAGTGTTGACACCAGAGAGGCTAAGACCGCATTGACTCAGTGCGGTATTCAGCCTCTCTGGTGTCAAGTCTGATTTTGGAAAAAAAAAAAAAAAAAATCCAAAATCAGACAGAGTGTTGAGACCAGAGAGGCTAAGACCGCATTGACTCAGTGCGGTATTCAGCCTCTCTGGTGTCAAGTCTGATTTTGGAAAAAAAAAAAAAAATCCAAAATCAGACAGAGTGTTGACACCAGAGAGGCTAAGACCGCATTGACTCAGTGCGGTATTCAGCCTCTCTGGTGTCAAGTCTGATTTTGGAAAAAAAAAAAAAAATCCAAAATCAGACAGAGTGTTGACACCAGAGAGGCTAAGACCGCATTGACTCAGTGCGGTATTCAGCCTCTCTGGTGTCAAGTCTGATTTTGGAAAAAAAAAAAAAAAATCCAAAATCAGACAGAGTGTTGAGACCAGAGAGGCTAAGACCGCATTGACTCAGTGCGGTATTCAGCCTCTCTGGTGTCAAGTCTGATTTTGGAAAAAAAAAAAAAAAAATCCAAAATCAGACAGAGTGTTGAGACCAGAGAGGCTAAGACCGCATTGACTCAGTGCGGTATTCAGCCTCTCTGGTGTCAAGTCTGATTTTGGAAAAAAAAAAAAAAAAATCCAAAATCAGACAGAGTGTTGACACCAGAGAGGCTAAGACCGCATTGACTCAGTGCGGTATTCAGCCTCTCTGGTGTCAAGTCTGATTTTGGAAAAAAAAAAAAAAATCCAAAATCAGACAGAGTGTTGACACCAGAGAGGCTAAGACCGCATTGACTCAGTGCGGTATTCAGCCTCTCTGGTGTCAAGTCTGATTTTGGAAAAAAAAAAAAAAATCCAAAATCAGACAGAGTGTTGACACCAGAGAGGCTAAGACCGCATTGACTCAGTGCGGTATTCAGCCTCTCTGGTGTCAAGTCTGATTTTGGAAAAAAAAAAAAAAAATCCAAAATCAGACAGAGTGTTGAGACCAGAGAGGCTAAGAGCGCATTGACTCAGTGCGGTATGCAGCCTCTCTGGTGTCAAGTCTGATTTTGGAAAAAAAAAAAAAAAAATCCAAAATCAGACAGAGTGTTGAGACCAGAGAGGCTAAGACCGCATTGACTCAGTGCGGTATTCAGCCTCTCTGGTGTCAAGTCTGATTTTGGAAAAAAAAAAAAAAAATCCAAAATCAGACAGAGTGTTGAGACCAGAGAGGCTAAGACCGCATTGACTCAGTGCGGTATTCAGCCTCTCTGGTGTCAAGTCTGATTTTGGAAAAAAAAAAAAAAAAATCCAAAATCAGAAAGAGTGTTGAGACCAGAGAGGCTAAGACCGCATTGACTCAGTGCGGTATTCAGCCTCTCTGGTGTCAAGTCTGATTTTGGAAAAAAAAAAAAAAATCCAAAATCAGACAGTGTTGACACCAGAGAGGCTAAGAGCGCATTGACTCAGTGCGGTATTCAGCCTCTCTGGTGTCAAGTCTGATTTTGGAAAAAAAAAAAAAAAAAATCCAAAATCAGACAGAGTGTTGAGACCAGAGAGGCTAAGACCGCATTGACTCAGTGCGGTATTCAGCCTCTCTGGTGTCAAGTCTGATTTTTGAAAAAAAAAAAAAAAATCCAAAATCAGACAGAGTGTTGACACCAGAGAGGCTAAGACCGCATTGACTCAGTGCGGTATTCAGCCTCTCTGGTGTCAAGTCTGATTTTGGAAAAAAAAAAAAAAATCCCAAAATCAGACAGAGTGTTGACACCAGAGAGGCTAAGACCGCATTGACTCAGTGCGGTATTCAGCCTCTCTGGTGTCAAGTCTGATTTTGGAAAAAAAAAAAAAAAATCCAAAATCAGACAGAGTGTTGAGACCAGAGAGGCTAAGAGCGCATTGACTCAGTGCGGTATGCAGCCTCTCTGGTGTCAAGTCTGATTTTGGAAAAAAAAAAAAAATCCAAAATCAGACAGTGTTGACACCAGAGAGGCTAAGAGCGCATTGACTCAGTGCGGTATTCAGCCTCTCTGGTGTCAAGTCTGATTTTGGAAAAAAAAAAAAAAAAAATCCAAAATCAGACAGAGTGTTGAGACCAGAGAGGCTAAGACCGCATTGACTCAGTGCGGTATTCAGCCTCTCTGGTGTCAAGTCTGATTTTGAAAAAAAAAAAAAAAATCCAAAATCAGACAGAGTGTTGACACCAGAGAGGCTAAGACCGCATTGACTCAGTGCGGTATTCAGCCTCTCTGGTGTCAAGTCTGATTTTGGAAAAAAAAAAAAAAATCCAAAATCAGACAGAGTGTTGACACCAGAGAGGCTAAGACCGCATTGACTCAGTGCGGTATTCAGCCTCTCTGGTGTCAAGTCTGATTTTGGAAAAAAAAAAAAAAATCCAAAATCAGACAGAGTGTTGAGACCAGAGAGGCTAAGAGCGCATTGACTCAGTGCGGTATGCAGCCTCTCTGGTGTCAAGTCTGATTTTGGAAAAAAAAAAAAAAAATCCAAAATCAGACAGAGTGTTGAGACCAGAGAGGCTAAGACCGCATTGACTCAGTGCGGTACTCAGCCTCTCTGGTGTCAAGTCTGATTTTGGAAAAAAAAAAAAAAATCCAAAATCAGACAGAGTGTTGACACCAGAGAGGCTAAGACCGCATTGACTCAGTGCGGTATTCAGCCTCTCTGGTGTCAAGTCTGATTTTGGAAAAAAAAAAAATCCAAAATCAGACAGAGTGTTGACACCAGAGAGGCTAAGACCGCATTGACTCAGTGCGGTATTCAGCCTCTCTGGTGTCAAGTCTGATTTTGGAAAAAAAAAAAAAAATCCAAAATCAGACAGAGTGTTGACACCAGAGAGGCTAAGACCGCATTGACTCAGTGCGGTATTCAGCCTCTCTGGTGTCAAGTCTGATTTTGGAAAAAAAAAAAAAAAAAATCCAAAATCAGACAGAGTGTTGACACCAGAGAGGCTAAGACCGCATTGACTCAGTGCGGTATTCAGCCTCTCTGGTGTCAAGTCTGATTTTGGAAAAAAAAAAAAAAATCCAAAATCAGACAGAGTGTTGACACCAGAGAGGCTAAGACCGCATTGACTCAGTGCGGTATTCAGCCTCTCTGGTGTCAAGTCTGATTTTGGAAAAAAAAAAAAAAAAATCCAAAATCAGACAGAGTGTTGACGACCAGAGAGGCTAAGAGCCGCATTGACTCAGTGCGGTATTCAGCCTCTCTGGTGTCAAGTCTGATTTTGGAAAAAAAAAAAAAAAATCCAAAATCAGACAGAGTGTTGAGACCAGAGAGGCTAAGACCGCATTGACTCAGTGCGGTATTCAGCCTCTCTGGTGTCAAGTCTGATTTTGGAAAAAAAAAAAAAAAAAATCCAAAATCAGACAGAGTGTTGACACCAGAGAGGCTAAGACCGCATTGACTCAGTGCGGTATTCAGCCTCTCTGGTGTCAAGTCTGATTTTGGAAAAAAAAAAAATCCAAAATCAGACAGAGTGTTGACACCAGAGAGGCTAAGACCGCATTGACTCAGTGCGGTATTCAGCCTCTCTGGTGTCAAGTCTGATTTTGGAAAAAAAAAAAAAAAATCCAAAATCAGACAGAGTGTTGACACCAGAGAGGCTAAGACCGCATTGACTCAGTGCGGTATTCAGCCTCTCTGGTGTCAAGTCTGATTTTGGAAAAAAAAAAAAAAATCCAAAATCAGACAGAGTGTTGACACCAGAGAGGCTAAGACCGCATTGACTCAGTGCGGTATTCAGCCTCTCTGGTGTCAAGTCTGATTTTGGAAAAAAAAAAAAAATCCAAAATCAGACAGAGTGTTGACACCAGAGAGGCTAAGACCGCATTGACTCAGTGCGGTATTCAGCCTCTCTGGTGTCAAGTCTGATTTTGGAAAAAAAAAAAAAAATCCAAAATCAGACAGAGTGTTGAGACCAGAGAGGCTAAGAGCGCATTGACTCAGTGCGGTATGCAGCCTCTCTGGTGTCAAGTCTGATTTTGGAAAAAAAAAAAAAAAATCCAAAATCAGACAGAGTGTTGAGACCAGAGAGGCTAAGACCGCATTGACTCAGTGCGGTATTCAGCCTCTCTGGTGTCAAGTCTGATTTTGGAAAAAAAAAAAAAAAATCCAAAATCAGACAGAGTGTTGAGACCAGAGAGGCTAAGACCGCATTGACTCAGTGCGGTATTCAGCCTCTCTGGTGTCAAGTCTGATTTTGGAAAAAAAAAAAAAAAAATCCAAAATCAGAAAGAGTGTTGAGACCAGAGAGGCTAAGACCGCATTGACTCAGTGCGGTATTCAGCCTCTCTGGTGTCAAGTCTGATTTTGGAAAAAAAAAAAAAAATCCAAAATCAGACAGTGTTGACACCAGAGAGGCTAAGAGCGCATTGACTCAGTGCGGTATTCAGCCTCTCTGGTGTCAAGTCTGATTTTTGAAAAAAAAAAAAAAAAAATCCAAAATCAGACAGAGTGTTGAGACCAGAGAGGCTAAGACCGCATTGACTCAGTGCGGTATTCAGCCTCTCTGGTGTCAAGTCTGATTTTGGAAAAAAAAAAAAAAATCCAAAATCAGACAGAGTGTTGAGACCAGAGAGGCTAAGAGCGCATTGACTCAGTGCGGTATGCAGCCTCTCTGGTGTCAAGTCTGATTTTGGAAAAAAAAAAAAAAAATCCAAAATCAGACAGAGTGTTGAGACCAGAGAGGCTAAGACCGCATTGACTCAGTGCGGTATTCAGCCTCTCTGGTGTCAAGTCTGATTTTGGAAAAAAAAAAAAAAATCCAAAATCAGACAGAGTGTTGAGACCAGAGAGGCTAAGACCGCATTGACTCAGTGCGGTATTCAGCCTCTCTGGTGTCAAGTCTGATTTTGGAAAAAAAAAAAAAAAAATCCAAAATCAGAAAGAGTGTTGAGACCAGAGAGGCTAAGACCGCATTGACTCAGTGCGGTATTCGGCCTCTCTGGTGTCAAGTCTGATTTTGGAAAAAAAAAAAAAAATCCAAAATCAGACAGTGTTGACACCAGAGAGGCTAAGAGCGCATTGACTCAGTGCGGTATTCAGCCTCTCTGGTGTCAAGTCTGATTTTGGAAAAAAAAAAAAAAAATCCAAAATCAGACAGAGTGTTGAGACCAGAGAGGCTAAGACCGCATTGACTCAGTGCGGTATTCAGCCTCTCTGGTGTCAAGTCTGATTTTTGAAAAAAAAAAAAAAAATCCAAAATCAGACAGAGTGTTGACACCAGAGAGGCTAAGACCGCATTGACTCAGTGCGGTATTCAGCCTCTCTGGTGTCAAGTCTGATTTTGGAAAAAAAAAAAAAAATCCCAAATCAGACAGAGTGTTGACACCAGAGAGGCTAAGACCGCATTGACTCAGTGCGGTATTCAGCCTCTCTGGTGTCAAGTCTGATTTTGGAAAAAAAAAAAAAAATCCAAAATCAGACAGAGTGTTGAGACCAGAGAGGCTAAGAGCGCATTGACTCAGTGCGGTATGCAGCCTCTCTGGTGTCAAGTCTGATTTTGGAAAAAAAAAAAAATATCCAAAATCAGACAGTGTTGACACCAGAGAGGCTAAGAGCGCATTGACTCAGTGCGGTATTCAGCCTCTCTGGTGTCAAGTCTGATTTTGGAAAAAAAAAAAAAAAAAATCCAAAATCAGACAGAGTGTTGAGACCAGAGAGGCTAAGACCGCATTGACTCAGTGCGGTATTCAGCCTCTCTGGTGTCAAGTCTGATTTTTGAAAAAAAAAAAAAAAAATCCAAAATCAGACAGAGTGTTGACACCAGAGAGGCTAAGACCGCATTGACTCAGTGCGGTATTCAGCCTCTCTGGTGTCAAGTCTGATTTTGGAAAAAAAAAAAAAAATCCAAAATCAGACAGAGTGTTGACACCAGAGAGGCTAAGACCGCATTGACTCAGTGCGGTATTCAGCCTCTCTGGTGTCAAGTCTGATTTTGGAAAAAAAAAAAAAAATCCAAAATCAGACAGAGTGTTGAGACCAGAGAGGCTAAGAGCGCATTGACTCAGTGCGGTATGCAGCCTCTCTGGTGTCAAGTCTGATTTTGGAAAAAAAAAAAAAAAAAATCCAAAATCAGACAGAGTGTTGAGACCAGAGAGGCTAAGACCGCATTGACTCAGTGCGGTACTCAGCCTCTCTGGTGTCAAGTCTGATTTTGGAAAAAAAAAAAAAAAAATCCAAAATCAGACAGAGTGTTGACACCAGAGAGGCTAAGACCGCATTGACTCAGTGCGGTATTCAGCCTCTCTGGTGTCAAGTCTGATTTTGGAAAAAAAAAAAATCCAAAATCAGACAGAGTGTTGACACCAGAGAGGCTAAGACCGCATTGACTCAGTGCGGTATTCAGCCTCTCTGGTGTCAAGTCTGATTTTGGAAAAAAAAAAAAAATCCAAAATCAGACAGAGTGTTGACACCAGAGAGGCTAAGACCGCATTGACTCAGTGCGGTATTCAGCCTCTCTGGTGTCAAGTCTGATTTTGGAAAAAAAAAAAAAATCCAAAATCAGACAGAGTGTTGACACCAGAGAGGCTAAGACCGCATTGACTCAGTGCGGTATTCAGCCTCTCTGGTGTCAAGTCTGATTTTGGAAAAAAAAAAAAAAATCCAAAATCAGACAGAGTGTTGACACCAGAGAGGCTAAGACCGCATTGACTCAGTGCGGTATTCAGCCTCTCTGGTGTCAAGTCTGATTTTGGGAAAAAAAAAAAAAAAAATCCAAAATCAGACAGAGTGTTGACACCAGAGAGGCTAAGACCGCATTGACTCAGTGCGGTATTCAGCCTCTCTGGTGTCAAGTCTGATTTTGGAAAAAAAAAAAAAAAAAATCCAAAATCAGACAGAGTGTTGAGACCAGAGAGGCTAAGACCGCATTGACTCAGTGCGGTATTCAGCCTCTCTGGTGTCAAGTCTGATTTTGGAAAAAAAAAAAAAATCCAAAATCAGACAGAGTGTTGACACCAGAGAGGCTAAGACCGCATTGACTCAGTGCGGTATTCAGCCTCTCTGGTGTCAAGTCTGATTTTGGAAAAAAAAAAAAAAATCCAAAATCAGACAGAGTGTTGACACCAGAGAGGCTAAGACCGCATTGACTCAGTGCGGTATTCAGCCTCTCTGGTGTCAAGTCTGATTTTGGAAAAAAAAAAAAAAAATCCAAAATCAGACAGAGTGTTGAGACCAGAGAGGCTAAGAGCGCATTGACTCAGTGCGGTATGCAGCCTCTCTGGTGTCAAGTCTGATTTTGGAAAAAAAAAAAAAAAAAATCCAAAATCAGACAGAGTGTTGAGACCAGAGAGGCTAAGACCGCATTGACTCAGTGCGGTATTCAGCCTCTCTGGTGTCAAGTCTGATTTTGGAAAAAAAAAAAAAAATCCAAAATCAGACAGAGTGTTGACACCAGAGAGGCTAAGACCGCATTGACTCAGTGCGGTATTCAGCCTCTCTGGTGTCAAGTCTGATTTTGGAAAAAAAAAAATCCAAAATCAGACAGAGTGTTGACACCAGAGAGGCTAAGACCGCATTGACTCAGTGCGGTATTCAGCCTCTCTGGTGTCAAGTCTGATTTTGGAAAAAAAAAAAAAATCCAAAATCAGACAGAGTGTTGACACCAGAGAGGCTAAGACCGCATTGACTCAGTGCGGTATTCAGCCTCTCTGGTGTCAAGTCTGATTTTGGAAAAAAAAAAAAAAAAAAATCCAAAATCAGACAGAGTGTTGACACCAGAGAGGCTAAGACCGCATTGACTCAGTGCGGTATTCAGCCTCTCTGGTGTCAAGTCTGATTTTGGAAAAAAATAAAAATAAAATCCAAAATCAGACAGAGTGTTGAGACCAGAGAGGCTAAGACCGCATTGACTCAGTGCGGTATTCAGCCTCTCTGGTGTCAAGTCTGATTTTGGAAAAAAAAAAAAAATCCAAAATCAGACAGAGTGTTGACACCAGAGAGGCTAAGACCGCATTGACTCAGTGCGGTATTCAGCCTCTCTGGTGTCAAGTCTGATTTTGGAAAAAAAAAAAAATCCAAAATCAGACAGAGTGTTGACACCAGAGAGGCTAAGACCGCATTGACTCAGTGCGGTATTCAGCCTCTCTGGTGTCAAGTCTGATTTTGGAAAAAAAAAAAAATCCAAAATCAGACAGAGTGTTGACACCAGAGAGGCTAAGACCGCATTGACTCAGTGCGGTATTCAGCCTCTCTGGTGTCAAGTCTGATTTTGGAAAAAAAAAAAATCCAAAATCAGACAGAGTGTTGACACCAGAGAGGCTAAGACCGCATTGACTCAGTGCGGTATTCAGCCTCTCTGGTGTCAAGTCTGATTTTGGAAAAAAAAAAAAAATCCAAAATCAGACAGAGTGTTGACACCAGAGAGGCTAAGACTGCATTGACTCAGTGCGGTATTCAGCCTCTCTGGTGTCAAGTCTGATTTTGGAAAAAAAAAAAAAAAATCCAAAATCAGACAGAGTGTTGAGACCAGAGAGGCTAAGAGCGCATTGACTCAGTGCGGTATGCAGCCTCTCTGGTGTCAAGTCTGATTTTGGAAAAAAAAAAAAAAAAAATCCAAAATCAGACAGAGTGTTGAGACCAGAGAGGCTAAGACCGCATTGACTCAGTGCGGTATTCAGCCTCTCTGGTGTCAAGTCTGATTTTGGAAAAAAAAAAAAAAAATCCAAAATCAGACAGAGTGTTGACACCAGAGAGGCTAAGACCGCATTGACTCAGTGCGGTATTCAGCCTCTCTGGTGTCAAGTCTGATTTTGGAAAAAAAAAAAAAAAAAATCCAAAATCAGACAGAGTGTTGACACCAGAGAGGCTAAGACCGCATTGACTCAGTGCGGTATTCAGCCTCTCTGGTGTCAAGTCTGATTTTGGAAAAAAATAAAAATAAAATCCAAAATCAGACAGAGTGTTGAGACCAGAGAGGCTAAGACCGCATTGACTCAGTGCGGTATTCAGCCTCTCTGGTGTCAAGTCTGATTTTGGAAAAAAAAATCCAAAATCCAAAATCAGACAGAGTGTTGACACCAGAGAGGCTAAGACCGCATTGACTCAGTGCGGTATTCAGCCTCTCTGGTGTCAAGTCTGATTTTGGAAAAAAAAAAAAAAAAAAATCCAAAATCAGACAGAGTGTTGACACCAGAGAGGCTAAGACCGCATTGACTCAGTGCGGTATTCAGCCTCTCTGGTGTCAAGTCTGATTTTGGAAAAAAAAAAAAAAAAATCCAAAATCAGACAGAGTGTTGAGACCAGAGAGGCTAAGACCGCATTGACTCAGTGCGGTATTCAGCCTCTCTGGTGTCAAGTCTGATTTTGGAAAAAAAAAAAAAATCCAAAATCAGACAGAGTGTTGACACCAGAGAGGCTAAGACCGCATTGACTCAGTGCGGTATTCAGCCTCTCTGGTGTCAAGTCTGATTTTGGAAAAAAAAAAAAAAATCCAAAATCAGACAGAGTGTTGACACCAGAGAGGCTAAGACCGCATTGACTCAGTGCGGTATTCAGCCTCTCTGGTGTCAAGTCTGATTTTGGAAAAAAAAAAAAATCCAAAATCAGACAGAGTGTTGACACCAGAGAGGCTAAGACCGCATTGACTCAGTGCGGTATTCAGCCTCTCTGGTGTCAAGTCTGATTTTGGAAAAAAAAAAAAAAATCCAAAATCAGACAGAGTGTTGACACCAGAGAGGCTAAGACCGCATTGACTCAGTGCGGTATTCAGCCTCTCTGGTGTCAAGTCTGATTTTGGAAAAAAAAAAAAAAAAAAATCCAAAATCAGACAGAGTGTTGACACCAGAGAGGCTAAGACCGCATTGACTCAGTGCGGTATTCAGCCTCTCTGGTGTCAAGTCTGATTTTGGAAAAAAATAAAAATAAAATCCAAAATCAGACAGAGTGTTGAGACCAGAGAGGCTAAGACCGCATTGACTCAGTGCGGTATTCAGCCTCTCTGGTGTCAAGTCTGATTTTGGAAAAAAAAAAAAAAATCCAAAATCAGACAGAGTGTTGACACCAGAGAGGCTAAGACCGCATTGACTCAGTGCGGTATTCAGCCTCTCTGGTGTCAAGTCTGATTTTGGAAAAAAAAAAAAAAAAAATCCAAAATCAGACAGAGTGTTGACACCAGAGAGGCTAAGACCGCATTGACTCAGTGCGGTATTCAGCCTCTCTGGTGTCAAGTCTGATTTTGGAAAAAAAAAAAAAAAAATCCAAAATCAGACAGAGTGTTGAGACCAGAGAGGCTAAGAGCGCATTGACTCAGTGCGGTATGCAGCCTCTCTGGTGTCAAGTCTGATTTTGGAAAAAAAAAAAAAAAATCCAAAATCAGACAGAGTGTTGAGACCAGAGAGGCTAAGACCGCATTGACTCAGTGCGGTATTCAGCCTCTCTGGTGTCAAGTCTGATTTTGGAAAAAAAAAAAAAAAATCCAAAATCAGACAGAGTGTTGAGACCAGAGAGGCTAAGACCGCATTGACTCAGTGCGGTATTCAGCCTCTCTGGTGTCAAGTCTGATTTTGGAAAAAAAAAAAAAAAATCCAAAATCAGACAGAGTGTTGAGACCAGAGAGGCTAAGACCGCATTGACTCAGTGCGGTATTCAGCCTCTCTGGTGTCAAGTCTGATTTTGGAAAAAAAAAAAAAAAATCCAAAATCAGACAGTGTTGACACCAGAGAGGCTAAGAGCGCATTGACTCAGTGCGGTATTCAGCCTCTCTGGTGTCAAGTCTGATTTTGGAAAAAAAAAAAAAAAAATCCAAAATCAGACAGAGTGTTGAGACCAGAGAGGCTAAGACCGCATTGACTCAGTGCGGTATTCAGCCTCTCTGGTGTCAAGTCTGATTTTTGAAAAAAAAAAAAAAAATCCAAAATCAGACAGAGTGTTGACACCAGAGAGGCTAAGACCGCATTGACTCAGTGCGGTATTCAGCCTTGTCAAGTCTGATTTTGGAAAAAAAAAAAAAAATCCCAAATCAGACAGAGTGTTGACACCAGAGAGGCTAAGACCGCATTGACTCAGTGCGGTATTCAGCCTCTCTGGTGTCAAGTCTGATTTTGGAAAAAAAAAAAAAAATCCAAAATCAGACAGAGTGTTGAGACCAGAGAGGCTAAGAGCGCATTGACTCAGTGCGGTATGCAGCCTCTCTGGTGTCAAGTCTGATTTTGGAAAAAAAAAAAAATATCCAAAATCAGACAGTGTTGACACCAGAGAGGCTAAGAGCGCATTGACTCAGTGCGGTATTCAGCCTCTCTGGTGTCAAGTCTGATTTTGGAAAAAAAAAAAAAAAAAATCCAAAATCAGACAGAGTGTTGAGACCAGAGAGGCTAAGACCGCATTGACTCAGTGCTGTATTCAGCCTCTCTGGTGTCAAGTCTGATTTTTGAAAAAAAAAAAAAAAAATCCAAAATCAGACAGAGTGTTGACACCAGAGAGGCTAAGACCGCATTGACTCAGTGCGGTATTCAGCCTCTCTGGTGTCAAGTCTGATTTTGGAAAAAAAAAAAAAAATCCAAAATCAGACAGAGTGTTGACACCAGAGAGGCTAAGACCGCATTGACTCAGTGCGGTATTCAGCCTCTCTGGTGTCAAGTCTGATTTTGGAAAAAAAAAAAAAAATCCAAAATCAGACAGAGTTTTGAGACCAGAGAGGCTAAGAGCGCATTGACTCAGTGCGGTATGCAGCCTCTCTGGTGTCAAGTCTGATTTTGGAAAAAAAAAAAAAAAAAAATCCAAAATCAGACAGAGTGTTGAGACCAGAGAGGCTAAGACCGCATTGACTCAGTGCGGTACTCAGCCTCTCTGGTGTCAAGTCTGATTTTGGAAAAAAAAAAAAAAAATCCAAAATCAGACAGAGTGTTGACACCAGAGAGGCTAAGACCGCATTGACTCAGTGCGGTATTCAGCCTCTCTGGTGTCAAGTCTGATTTTGGAAAAAAAAAAAATCCAAAATCAGACAGAGTGTTGACACCAGAGAGGCTAAGACCGCATTGACTCAGTGCGGTATTCAGCCTCTCTGGTGTCAAGTCTGATTTTGGAAAAAAAAAAAAATCCAAAATCAGACAGAGTGTTGACACCAGAGAGGCTAAGACCGCATTGACTCAGTGCGGTATTCAGCCTCTCTGGTGTCAAGTCTGATTTTGGAAAAAAAAAAAAAATCCAAAATCAGACAGAGTGTTGACACCAGAGAGGCTAAGACCGCATTGACTCAGTGCGGTATTCAGCCTCTCTGGTGTCAAGTCTGATTTTGGAAAAAAAAAAAAAAATCCAAAATCAGACAGAGTGTTGACACCAGAGAGGCTAAGACCGCATTGACTCAGTGCGGTATTCAGCCTCTCTGGTGTCAAGTCTGATTTTGGGAAAAAAAAAAAAAAAAAATCCAAAATCAGACAGAGTGTTGACACCAGAGAGGCTAAGACCGCATTGACTCAGTGCGGTATTCAGCCTCTCTGGTGTCAAGTCTGATTTTGGAAAAAAAAAAAAAAAAATCCAAAATCAGACAGAGTGTTGAGACCAGAGAGGCTAAGACCGCATTGACTCAGTGCGGTATTCAGCCTCTCTGGTGTCAAGTCTGATTTTGGAAAAAAAAAAAAAAATCCAAAATCAGACAGAGTGTTGACACCAGAGAGGCTAAGACCGCATTGACTCAGTGCGGTATTCAGCCTCTCTGGTGTCAAGTCTGATTTTGGAAAAAAAAAAAAAAATCCAAAATCAGACAGAGTGTTGACACCAGAGAGGCTAAGACCGCATTGACTCAGTGCGGTATTCAGCCTCTCTGGTGTCAAGTCTGATTTTGGAAAAAAAAAAAAAAATCCAAAATCAGACAGAGTGTTGAGACCAGAGAGGCTAAGAGCGCATTGACTCAGTGCGGTATGCAGCCTCTCTGGTGTCAAGTCTGATTTTGGAAAAAAAAAAAAAAAAATCCAAAATCAGACAGAGTGTTGACACCAGAGAGGCTAAGACCGCATTGATATTCAGCCTCTCTGGTGTCAAGTCTGATTTTGGAAAAAAAAAAAAAAAATCCAAAATCAGACAGAGTGTTGAGACCAGAGAGGCTAAGAGCGCATTGACTCAGTGCGGTATGCAGCCTCTCTGGTGTCAAGTCTGATTTTGGAAAAAAAAAAAAAAAAAATCCAAAATCAGACAGAGTGTTGAGACCAGAGAGGCTAAGACCGCATTGACTCAGTGCGGTATTCAGCCTCTCTGGTGTCAAGTCTGATTTTGGAAAAAAAAAAAAAAAATCCAAAATCAGACAGAGTGTTGACACCAGAGAGGCTAAGACCGCATTGACTCAGTGCGGTATTCAGCCTCTCTGGTGTCAAGTCTGATTTTGGAAAAAAAAAAATCCAAAATCAGACAGAGTGTTGACACCAGAGAGGCTAAGACCGCATTGACTCAGTGCGGTATTCAGCCTCTCTGGTGTCAAGTCTGATTTTGGAAAAAAAAAAAAAAATCCAAAATCAGACAGAGTGTTGACACCAGAGAGGCTAAGACCGCATTGACTCAGTGCGGTATTCAGCCTCTCTGGTGTCAAGTCTGATTTTGGAAAAAAAAAAAAAAAAAAATCCAAAATCAGACAGAGTGTTGACACCAGAGAGGCTAAGACCGCATTGACTCAGTGCGGTATTCAGCCTCTCTGGTGTCAAGTCTGATTTTGGAAAAAAATAAAAATAAAATCCAAAATCAGACAGAGTGTTGAGACCAGAGAGGCTAAGACCGCATTGACTCAGTGCGGTATTCAGCCTCTCTGGTGTCAAGTCTGATTTTGGAAAAAAAAAAAAAATCCAAAATCAGACAGAGTGTTGACACCAGAGAGGCTAAGACCGCATTGACTCAGTGCGGTATTCAGCCTCTCTGGTGTCAAGTCTGATTTTGGAAAAAAAAAAAAAATCCAAAATCAGACAGAGTGTTGACACCAGAGAGGCTAAGACCGCATTGACTCAGTGCGGTATTCAGCCTCTCTGGTGTCAAGTCTGATTTTGGAAAAAAAAAAAAATCCAAAATCAGACAGAGTGTTGACACCAGAGAGGCTAAGACCGCATTGACTCAGTGCGGTATTCAGCCTCTCTGGTGTCAAGTCTGATTTTGGAAAAAAAAAAAAAATCCAAAATCAGACAGAGTGTTGACACCAGAGAGGCTAAGACCGCATTGACTCAGTGCGGTATTCAGCCTCTCTGGTGTCAAGTCTGATTTTGGAAAAAAAAAAAAAATCCAAAATCAGACAGAGTGTTGACACCAGAGAGGCTAAGACTGCATTGACTCAGTGCGGTATTCAGCCTCTCTGGTGTCAAGTCTGATTTTGGAAAAAAAAAAAAAAAATCCAAAATCAGACAGAGTGTTGAGACCAGAGAGGCTAAGAGCGCATTGACTCAGTGCGGTATGCAGCCTCTCTGGTGTCAAGTCTGATTTTGGAAAAAAAAAAAAAAAAAAATCCAAAATCAGACAGAGTGTTGAGACCAGAGAGGCTAAGACCGCATTGACTCAGTGCGGTATTCAGCCTCTCTGGTGTCAAGTCTGATTTTGGAAAAAAAAAAAAAAATCCAAAATCAGACAGAGTGTTGACACCAGAGAGGCTAAGACCGCATTGACTCAGTGCGGTATTCAGCCTCTCTGGTGTCAAGTCTGATTTTGGAAAAAAAAAAAAAAAAAAATCCAAAATCAGACAGAGTGTTGACACCAGAGAGGCTAAGACCGCATTGACTCAGTGCGGTATTCAGCCTCTCTGGTGTCAAGTCTGATTTTGGAAAAAAATAAAAATAAAATCCAAAATCAGACAGAGTGTTGAGACCAGAGAGGCTAAGACCGCATTGACTCAGTGCGGTATTCAGCCTCTCTGGTGTCAAGTCTGATTTTGGAAAAAAAAAAAAAAAAAAATCCAAAATCAGACAGAGTGTTGACACCAGAGAGGCTAAGACCGCATTGACTCAGTGCGGTATTCAGCCTCTCTGGTGTCAAGTCTGATTTTGGAAAAAAAAAAAAAAAAATCCAAAATCAGACAGAGTGTTGAGACCAGAGAGGCTAAGACCGCATTGACTCAGTGCGGTATTCAGCCTCTCTGGTGTCAAGTCTGATTTTGGAAAAAAAAAAAAAAATCCAAAATCAGACAGAGTGTTGACACCAGAGAGGCTAAGACCGCATTGACTCAGTGCGGTATTCAGCCTCTCTGGTGTCAAGTCTGATTTTGGAAAAAAAAAAAAATCCAAAATCAGACAGAGTGTTGACACCAGAGAGGCTAAGACCGCATTGACTCAGTGCGGTATTCAGCCTCTCTGGTGTCAAGTCTGATTTTGGAAAAAAAAAAAAATCCAAAATCAGACAGAGTGTTGACACCAGAGAGGCTAAGACCGCATTGACTCAGTGCGGTATTCAGCCTCTCTGGTGTCAAGTCTGATTTTGGAAAAAAAAAAAAAAATCCAAAATCAGACAGAGTGTTGACACCAGAGAGGCTAAGACCGCATTGACTCAGTGCGGTATTCAGCCTCTCTGGTGTCAAGTCTGATTTTGGAAAAAAAAAAAAAAAAAAAATCCAAAATCAGACAGAGTGTTGACACCAGAGAGGCTAAGACCGCATTGACTCAGTGCGGTATTCAGCCTCTCTGGTGTCAAGTCTGATTTTGGAAAAAAATAAAAATAAAATCCAAAATCAGACAGAGTGTTGAGACCAGAGAGGCTAAGACCGCATTGACTCAGTGCGGTATTCAGCCTCTCTGGTGTCAAGTCTGATTTTGGAAAAAAATCCAAAATCCAAAATCAGACAGAGTGTTGACACCAGAGAGGCTAAGACCGCATTGACTCAGTGCGGTATTCAGCCTCTCTGGTGTCAAGTCTGATTTTGGAAAAAAAAAAAAAAAAAATCCAAAATCAGACAGAGTGTTGACACCAGAGAGGCTAAGACCGCATTGACTCAGTGCGGTATTCAGCCTCTCTGGTGTCAAGTCTGATTTTGGAAAAAAAAAAAAAAAAATCCAAAATCAGACAGAGTGTTGAGACCAGAGAGGCTAAGACCGCATTGACTCAGTGCGGTATTCAGCCTCTCTGGTGTCAAGTCTGATTTTGGAAAAAAAAAAAAAATCCAAAATCAGACAGAGTGTTGACACCAGAGAGGCTAAGACCGCATTGACTCAGTGCGGTATTCAGCCTCTCTGGTGTCAAGTCTGATTTTGGAAAAAAAAAAAAATCCAAAATCAGACAGAGTGTTGACACCAGAGAGGCTAAGACCGCATTGACTCAGTGCGGTATTCAGCCTCTCTGGTGTCAAGTCTGATTTTGGAAAAAAAAAAAAAATCCAAAATCAGACAGAGTGTTGACACCAGAGAGGCTAAGACCGCATTGACTCAGTGCGGTATTCAGCCTCTCTGGTGTCAAGTCTGATTTTGGAAAAAAAAAAAAAAAATCCAAAATCAGACAGAGTGTTGAGACCAGAGAGGCTAAGACCGCATTGACTCAGTGCGGTATTCAGCCTCTCTGGTGTCAAGTCTGATTTTGGAAAAAAAAAAAAAAAATCCAAAATCAGACAGTGTTGACACCAGAGAGGCTAAGAGCGCATTGACTCAGTGCGGTATTCAGCCTCTCTGGTGTCAAGTCTGATTTTGGAAAAAAAAAAAAAAAAAATCCAAAATCAGACAGAGTGTTGAGACCAGAGAGGCTAAGACCGCATTGACTCAGTGCGGTATTCAGCCTCTCTGGTGTCAAGTCTGATTTTTGAAAAAAAAAAAAAAAAATCCAAAATCAGACAGAGTGTTGACACCAGAGAGGCTAAGACCGCATTGACTCAGTGCGGTATTCAGCCTCTCTGGTGTCAAGTCTGATTTAAAAAAAAAAAAAAAAAAAATCCAAAATCAGACAGAGTGTTGAGACCAGAGAGGCTAAGAGCGCATTGACTCAGTGCGGTATGCAGCCTCTCTGGTGTCAAGTCTGATTTTGGAAAAAAAAAAAAAAAAAATCCAAAATCAGACAGAGTGTTGAGACCAGAGAGGCTAAGACCGCATTGACTCAGTGCGGTATTCAGCCTCTCTGGTGTCAAGTCTGATTTTGGAAAAAAAAAAAAAAAAATCCAAAATCAGACAGAGTGTTGACACCAGAGAGGCTAAGACCGCATTGACTCAGTGCGGTATTCAGCCTCTCTGGTGTCAAGTCTGATTTTGGAAGAAAAAAAAAATCCAAAATCAGACAGAGTGTTGACACCAGAGAGGCTAAGACCGCATTGACTCAGTGCGGTATTCAGCCTCTCTGGTGTCAAGTCTGATTTTGGAAAAAAAAAAAAAAAAATCCAAAATCAGACAGAGTGTTGACACCAGAGAGGCTAAGACCGCATTGACTCAGTGCGGTATTCAGCCTCTCTGGTGTCAAGTCTGATTTTGGAAAAAAAAAAAAATCCAAAATCAGACAGAGTGTTGAGACCAGAGAGGCTAAGACCGCATTGACTCAGTGCGGTATTCAGCCTCTCTGGTGTCAAGTCTGATTTTTGAAAAAAAAAAAAAAAATCCAAAATCAGACAGAGTGTTGACACCAGAGAGGCTAAGACCGCATTGACTCAGTGCGGTATTCAGCCTCTCTGGTGTCAAGTCTGATTTTGGAAAAAAAAAAAAAAATCCAAAATCAGACAGAGTGTTGAGACCAGAGAGGCTAAGAGCGCATTGACTCAGTGCGGTATGCAGCCTCTCTGGTGTCAAGTCTGATTTTGGAAAAAAAAAAAAAAAAATCCAAAATCAGACAGAGTGTTGAGACCAGAGAGGCTAAGACCGCATTGACTCAGTGCGGTATTCAGCCTCTCTGGTGTCAAGTCTGATTTTGGAAAAAAAAAAAAAAAAATCCAAAATCAGACAGAGTGTTGACACCAGAGAGGCTAAGACCGCATTGACTCAGTGCGGTATTCAGCCTCTCTGGTGTCAAGTCTGATTTTGGAAAAAAAAAAAAATCCAAAATCAGACAGAGTGTTGACACCAGAGAGGCTAAGACCGCATTGACTCAGTGCGGTATTCAGCCTCTCTGGTGTCAAGTCTGATTTTGGAAAAAAAAAAAAAATCCAAAATCAGACAGAGTGTTGACACCAGAGAGGCTAAGACCGCATTGACTCAGTGCGGTATTCAGCCTCTCTGGTGTCAAGTCTGATTTTGGAAAAAAAAAAAAATCCAAAATCAGACAGAGTGTTGACACCAGAGAGGCTAAGACCGCATTGACTCAGTGCGGTATTCAGCCTCTCTGGTGTCAAGTCTGATTTTGGAAAAAAAAAAAAAATCCAAAATCAGACAGAGTGTTGACACCAGAGAGGCTAAGACTGCATTGACTCAGTGCGATATTCAGCCTCTCTGGTGTCAAGTCTGATTTTGGAAAAAAAAAAAAAAAATCCAAAATCAGACAGAGTGTTGAGACCAGAGAGGCTAAGAGCGCATTGACTCAGTGCGGTATGCAGCCTCTCTGGTGTCAAGTCTGATTTTGGAAAAAAAAGAAAAAAAAAAAAATCCAAAATCAGACAGAGTGTTGAGACCAGAGAGGCTAAGACCGCATTGACTCAGTGCGGTATTCAGCCTCTCTGGTGTCAAGTCTGATTTTGGAAAAAAAAAAAAAATCCAAAATCAGACAGAGTGTTGACACCAGAGAGGCTAAGACCGCATTGACTCAGTGCGGTATTCAGCCTCTCTGGTGTCAAGTCTGATTTTGGAAAAAAAAAAAAAATCCAAAATCAGACAGAGTGTTGACACCAGAGAGGCTAAGACCGCATTGACTCAGTGCGGTATTCAGCCTCTCTGGTGTCAAGTCTGATTTTGGAAAAAAAAAAAAAATCCAAAATCAGACAGAGTGTTGACACCAGAGAGGCTAAGACCGCATTGACTCAGTGCGGTATTCAGCCTCTCTGGTGTCAAGTCTGATTTTGGAAAAAAAAAAAAAAAATCCAAAATCAGACAGAGTGTTGAGACCAGAGAGGCTAAGACCGCATTGACTCAGTGCGGTATTCAGCCTCTCTGGTGTCAAGTCTGATTTTGGAAAAAAAAAAAAAAATCCAAAATCAGACAGTGTTGACACCAGAGAGGCTAAGAGCGCATTGACTCAGTGCGGTATTCAGCCTCTCTGGTGTCAAGTCTGATTTTGGAAAAAAAAAAAAAAAAAATCCAAAATCAGACAGAGTGTTGAGACCAGAGAGGCTAAGACCGCATTGACTCAGTGCGGTATTCAGCCTCTCTGGTGTCAAGTCTGATTTTTGAAAAAAAAAAAAAAAAATCCAAAATCAGACAGAGTGTTGACACCAGAGAGGCTAAGACCGCATTGACTCAGTGCGGTATTCAGCCTCTCTGGTGTCAAGTCTGATTTTGGAAAAAAAAAAAAAATCCAAAATCAGACAGAGTGTTGAGACCAGAGAGGCTAAGAGCGCATTGACTCAGTGCGGTATGCAGCCTCTCTGGTGTCAAGTCTGATTTTGGAAAAAAAAAAAAAAAAAAATCCAAAATCAGACAGAGTGTTGAGACCAGAGAGGCTAAGACCGCATTGACTCAGTGCGGTATTCAGCCTCTCTGGTGTCAAGTCTGATTTTGGAAAAAAAAAAAAAAAAATCCAAAATCAGACAGAGTGTTGACACCAGAGAGGCTAAGACCGCATTGACTCAGTGCGGTATTCAGCCTCTCTGGTGTCAAGTCTGATTTTGGAAAAAAAAAAAATCCAAAATCAGACAGAGTGTTGACACCAGAGAGGCTAAGACCGCATTGACTCAGTGCGGTATTCAGCCTCTCTGGTGTCAAGTCTGATTTTGGAAAAAAAAAAAAAAATCCAAAATCAGACAGAGTGTTGACACCAGAGAGGCTAAGACCGCATTGACTCAGTGCGGTATTCAGCCTCTCTGGTGTCAAGTCTGATTTTGGAAAAAAAAAAAAATCCAAAATCAGACAGAGTGTTGACACCAGAGAGGCTAAGACCGCATTGACTCAGTGCGGTATTCAGCCTCTCTGGTGTCAAGTCTGATTTTGGAAAAAAAAAAAAAATCCAAAATCAGACAGAGTGTTGACACCAGAGAGGCTAAGACTGCATTGACTCAGTGCGGTATTCAGCCTCTCTGGTGTCAAGTCTGATTTTGGAAAAAAAAAAAAAAAATCCAAAATCAGACAGAGTGTTGAGACCAGAGAGGCTAAGAGCGCATTGACTCAGTGCGGTATGCAGCCTCTCTGGTGTCAAGTCTGATTTTGGAAAAAAAAAAAAAAAAAAATCCAAAATCAGACAGAGTGTTGAGACCAGAGAGGCTAAGACCGCATTGACTCAGTGCGGTATTCAGCCTCTCTGGTGTCAAGTCTGATTTTGGAAAAAAAAAAAAAAATCCAAAATCAGACAGAGTGTTGACACCAGAGAGGCTAAGACCGCATTGACTCAGTGCGGTATTCAGCCTCTCTGGTGTCAAGTCTGATTTTGGAAAAAAAAAAAAAAAAAAAATCCAAAATCAGACAGAGTGTTGACACCAGAGAGGCTAAGACCGCATTGACTCAGTGCGGTATTCAGCCTCTCTGGTGTCAAGTCTGATTTTGGAAAAAAATAAAAATAAAATCCAAAATCAGACAGAGTGTTGAGACCAGAGAGGCTAAGACCGCATTGACTCAGTGCGGTATTCAGCCTCTCTGGTGTCAAGTCTGATTTTGGAAAAAAAAAAAAATCCAAAATCAGACAGAGTGTTGACACCAGAGAGGCTAAGACCGCATTGACTCAGTGCGGTATTCAGCCTCTCTGGTGTCAAGTCTGATTTTGGAAAAAAAAAAAAAAAAAAAATCCAAAATCAGACAGAGTGTTGACACCAGAGAGGCTAAGACCGCATTGACTCAGTGCGGTATTCAGCCTCTCTGGTGTCAAGTCTGATTTTGGAAAAAAAAAAAAAAAAATCCAAAATCAGACAGAGTGTTGAGACCAGAGAGGCTAAGACCGCATTGACTCAGTGCGGTATTCAGCCTCTCTGGTGTCAAGTCTGATTTTGGAAAAAAAAAAAAAAATCCAAAATCAGACAGAGTGTTGACACCAGAGAGGCTAAGACCGCATTGACTCAGTGCGGTATTCAGCCTCTCTGGTGTCAAGTCTGATTTTGGAAAAAAAAAAAAAAAATCCAAAATCAGACAGAGTGTTGACACCAGAGAGGCTAAGACCGCATTGACTCAGTGCGGTATTCAGCCTCTCTGGTGTCAAGTCTGATTTTGGAAAAAAAAAAAAAAAATCCAAAATCAGACAGAGTGTTGAGACCAGAGAGGCTAAGAGCGCATTGACTCAGTGCGGTATGCAGCCTCTCTGGTGTCAAGTCTGATTTTGGGAAAAAAAAAAAAAAAATCCAAAATCAGACAGAGTGTTGACACCAGAGAGGCTAAGACCGCATTGACTCAGTGCGGTATTCAGCCTCTCTGGTGTCAAGTCTGATTTTGGAAAAAAAAAAAAAAAATCCAAAATCAGACAGAGTGTTGAGACCAGAGAGGCTAAGAGCGCATTGACTCAGTGCGGTATGCAGCCTCTCTGGTGTCAAGTCTGATTTTGGAAAAAAAAAAAAAAAAAAATCCAAAATCAGACAGAGTGTTGAGACCAGAGAGGCTAAGACCGCATTGACTCAGTGCGGTATTCAGCCTCTCTGGTGTCAAGTCTGATTTTGGAAAAAAAAAAAAAAAAAATCCAAAATCAGACAGAGTGTTGACACCAGAGAGGCTAAGACCGCATTGACTCAGTGCGGTATTCAGCCTCTCTGGTTTCAAGTCTGATTTTGGAAAAAAAAAAAAAAAATCCAAAATCAGACAGAGTGTTGAGACCAGAGAGGCTAAGACCGCATTGACTCAGTGCGGTATTCAGCCTCTCTGGTGTCAAGTCTGATTTTGGAAAAAAAAAAAAAAATCCAAAATCAGACAGTGTTGACACCAGAGAGGCTAAGAGCGCATTGACTCAGTGCGGTATTCAGCCTCTCTGGTGTCAAGTCTGATTTTGGAAAAAAAAAAAAAAAAAATCCAAAATCAGACAGAGTGTTGAGACCAGAGAGGCTAAGACCGCATTGACTCAGTGCGGTATTCAGCCTCTCTGGTGTCAAGTCTGATTTTTGAAAAAAAAAAAAAAAAATCCAAAATCAGACAGAGTGTTGACACCAGAGAGGCTAAGACCGCATTGACTCAGTGCGGTATTCAGCCTCTCTGGTGTCAAGTCTGATTTTGGAAAAAAAAAAAAAAATCCAAAATCAGACAGAGTGTTGAGACCAGAGAGGCTAAGAGCGCATTGACTCAGTGCGGTATGCAGCCTCTCTGGTGTCAAGTCTGATTTTGGAAAAAAAAAAAAAAAAAATCCAAAATCAGACAGAGTGTTGAGACCAGAGAGGCTAAGACCGCATTGACTCAGTGCGGTATTCAGCCTCTCTGGTGTCAAGTCTGATTTTGGAAAAAAAAAAAAAAAAATCCAAAATCAGACAGAGTGTTGACACCAGAGAGGCTAAGACCGCATTGACTCAGTGCGGTATTCAGCCTCTCTGGTGTCAAGTCTGATTTTGGAAAAAAAAAAAAATCCAAAATCAGACAGAGTGTTGACACCAGAGAGGCTAAGACCGCATTGACTCAGTGCGGTATTCAGCCTCTCTGGTGTCAAGTCTGATTTTGGAAAAAAAAAAAAAATCCAAAATCAGACAGAGTGTTGACACCAGAGAGGCTAAGACCGCATTGACTCAGTGCGGTATTCAGCCTCTCTGGTGTCAAGTCTGATTTTGGAAAAAAAAAAAAAATCCAAAATCAGACAGAGTGTTGACACCAGAGAGGCTAAGACCGCATTGACTCAGTGCGGTATTCAGCCTCTCTGGTGTCAAGTCTGATTTTGGAAAAAAAAAAAAAATCCAAAATCAGACAGAGTGTTGACACCAGAGAGGCTAAGACTGCATTGACTCAGTGCGGTATTCAGCCTCTCTGGTGTCAAGTCTGATTTTGGAAAAAAAAAAAAAAAAATCCAAAATCAGACAGAGTGTTGAGACCAGAGAGGCTAAGAGCGCATTGACTCAGTGCGGTATGCAGCCTCTCTGGTGTCAAGTCTGATTTTGGAAAAAAAAAAAAAAAAAATCCAAAATCAGACAGAGTGTTGAGACCAGAGAGGCTAAGACCGCATTGACTCAGTGCGGTATTCAGCCTCTCTGGTGTCAAGTCTGATTTTGGAAAAAAAAAAAAAAAATCCAAAATCAGACAGAGTGTTGACACCAGAGAGGCTAAGACCGCATTGACTCAGTGCGGTATTCAGCCTCTCTGGTGTCAAGTCTGATTTTGGAAAAAAAAAAAAAAAAAAATCCAAAATCAGACAGAGTGTTGACACCAGAGAGGCTAAGACCGCATTGACTCAGTGCGGTATTCAGCCTCTCTGGTGTCAAGTCTGATTTTGGAAAAAAAAAAAATAAAATCCAAAATCAGACAGAGTGTTGAGACCAGAGAGGCTAAGACCGCATTGACTCAGTGCGGTATTCAGCCTCTCTGGTGTCAAGTCTGATTTTGGAAAAAAAAAAAAAATCCAAAATCAGACAGAGTGTTGACACCAGAGAGGCTAAGACCGCATTGACTCAGTGCGGTATTCAGCCTCTCTGGTGTCAAGTCTGATTTTGGAAAAAAAAAAAAAAAAAATCCAAAATCAGACAGAGTGTTGACACCAGAGAGGCTAAGACCGCATTGACTCAGTGCGGTATTCAGCCTCTCTGGTGTCAAGTCTGATTTTGGAAAAAAAAAAAAAAAATCCAAAATCAGACAGAGTGTTGAGACCAGAGAGGCTAAGACCGCATTGACTCAGTGCGGTATTCAGCCTCTCTGGTGTCAAGTCTGATTTTGGAAAAAAAAAAAAATCCAAAATCAGACAGAGTGTTGACACCAGAGAGGCTAAGACCGCATTGACTCAGTGCGGTATTCAGCCTCTCTGGTGTCAAGTCTGATTTTGGAAAAAAAAAAAAAAATCCAAAATCAGACAGAGTGTTGACACCAGAGAGGCTAAGACCGCATTGACTCAGTGCGGTATTCAGCCTCTCTGGTGTCAAGTCTGATTTTGGAAAAAAAAAAAAAAAATCCAAAATCAGACAGAGTGTTGAGACCAGAGAGGCTAAGAGCGCATTGACTCAGTGCGGTATGCAGCCTCTCTGGTGTCAAGTCTGATTTTGGAAAAAAAAAAAATCCAAAATCAGACAGAGTGTTGACACCAGAGAGGCTAAGACCGCATTGACTCAGTGCGGTATTCAGCCTCTCTGGTGTCAAGTCTGATTTTGGAAAAAAAAAAAAAAAATCCAAAATCAGACAGAGTGTTGAGACCAGAGAGGCTAAGAGCGCATTGACTCAGTGCGGTATGCAGCCTCTCTGGTGTCAAGTCTGATTTTGGAAAAAAAAAAAAAAAAAATCCAAAATCAGACAGAGTGTTGACACCAGAGAGGCTAAGACCGCATTGACTCAGTGCGGTATTCAGCCTCTCTGGTGTCAAGTCTGATTTTGGAAAAAAAAAAAAAAAATCCAAAATCAGACAGAGTGTTGACACCAGAGAGGCTAAGACCGCATTGACTCAGTGCGGTATTCAGCCTCTCTGGTGTCAAGTCTGATTTTGGAAAAAAAAAAAAAAATCCAAAATCAGACAGAGTGTTGACACCAGAGAGGCTAAGACCGCATTGACTCAGTGCGGTATTCAGCCTCTCTGGTGTCAAGTCTGATTTTGGAAAAAAAAAAAAAAATCCAAAATCAGACAGAGTGTTGACACCAGAGAGGCTAAGACCGCATTGACT